>NW_027527930.1:1873685-2157671 GCF_008692635.1 Crocuta crocuta | reverse complement strand
CACGTCCGTCAGTCCGTCCGCTGGGCTGCGCGCTTCGCACCTTGGCCTACCGCTCACCTTTCTCAACTCACCCTTTTTCTCTTCGCTTCTTCCCTTTCTCCCTTTTCTCCTTTCACTCCAGCCTCTGGCGCCCTAGGCCTAGCCTTCCCGTTGGGGCTTAGGGACGGGAGGGGGTAGGGGGAGGGAAGGGAAACAGATGGCGACGGCGGGCGGCGCTAAAATGGAGCCTGCTTCCTGCTTGAAACAATCCCGCTCCCGAAATGCCCTGCGCTGTTTACGCTTCGTTCCTCCCTGGGACCGTCACAGTGCGGAGAGGGGCGGAGAAGCGGGGGGGCAAGGGGGGGGGTCGGTGCAAGGGAAACGTGATAACGTCAGCACGTCGCTACGTCTCCCACAGCCCGGATGTCCCCGGCTTGAGTCTTTCTTTCTATCGCCGAAGTTACGGTGTACTAGGTACCGTGCAGCGATGCGTACACCCTGGGGGCGCTGTTTTCTCACCTGAAAGCCTACTGATGGACATTCCCGAGGACAAAAGGTGTTTCTGGCTGTTACGCGGAACTCATAATTCTGGAAATCCGAGACTTAGGATAAGTCTGGGCGGGTCCCTTTACAGCCACCACTTTGTACTTTTGGTGCCCAATAGACTTTCTCAGTTGGCGCCCTAGGGTTAGCCAAAGGCAGCGCAGGATGCAACCCGCTGACTCGTCACAAAAGCCTACTAGTTTTGCTGTTAATTGGGGGAAATTAGTTCTACTGTGCTTTAGTATAGCTTTGTAATTCATGTAATAACAAATTTGATTTAGGCGTTTATTGAGGCGCTGCGGTACACAGTTGATTCAAACAGAGTATTGAGAAATTGAAACTACAGAAGTGACCAAAAATTACTTGACTGCATAATGTGGTAAAATCTGCAAGGAAACTTGTATAAAGTTCATCGTCCATAGGACTGAAAATGTCTTTTTGCTTCTCTGGTCCGTAACGGAGTTTACGGGGTAAGGAAATTTGGAGCGAAAACGGTAACATTGTTATATAAAAACAAACAGCGTGTTCAAAGAAAGACAGTCTAGCGTTTTGGTTCTTGATGGCCGTTGTAACAAATTGAGAAAAGTCCATGGGAAGAGTTTAAAGAGGGCTTATGGAGGGGGTGGAGGGGGAATGCAAAGAAAAACACTAAATATAAAACCCAGCTATCTATCGTCAGATGCTTAGGAATCAAGGATAAATAGGACAGTATTTCTTCTACAGTTTTCAGAAGGGTCATAACCCTGTCAATCCATTGATTCCGATTTCTAGCCTCCAGATATGTGAGAATACATTTCTATTGTTTTAAGCCATCCAGTTTTGTTACAGCAGCTCTGAGAAACTAACACCTTGGACCTTATATTAGGTACTAATTTGAATACATGAGTACACACACATACACATACTCACATATACCTATTAACTAGCTTTGGAAGCTTTGAATTATAATTTTAAAAATTTGCTGTTAATTTTTTTTTTCTTTTTGGAAAGAGAGAAAGAGGCAGCGTGAGCAGGGGAGGGTCAGAGAGGGAGGGAGACACAGAATCCAAAGCAGGCTCCAGGTTCTGAGCTAGCTGTCAACAGAGCCTGACGCGGGGCTCGAACCCACGAGAACCCACGAACCGTGAGATAATGACCTGAGCCAAAGTCGGATGCCTAACCGACTGAGCCACCTAGGCGCCCTGCTGTTAATTTTTTTTAGTTGTAATAAGTTATGTTGAAAAAATAATTCTTGCAATTTTATGACACATACTAAAATATTTGCAGATGAAATGATATGGTATCTAGGATTTATTACAAAATACACTATATAAGAGCAGGAGTTATAGGTGGGGGTTATATGTAAAACAAGTCTGCTTACGAGCTGAAGATGGATGATGCATACATGGATAGACATACTCTCGTGTCTACTTTTTAAAAAATATATTTGAGATTCTCTTTAATAACTTTAAAGAAAGAACAAGAGAAACGGCCAAAAAAATTGAGGTGATATCAAAATGCCATTTCCCCTAATCCACAATTATACTATCAGAGCTAAACAGTAATTGAAAATAATCTTCACTTATGCTTCATAAGGTTGAGGTCTTTTTATAAAATAACAGAATCAAGAGGTTTAGCATTACAGAACACAGTATTAGAAGGAGAGCTAAAACATTCAGTTACAAGATGAATATGTTCAGGGAATCCAATATACAGCATGGTGATTACAGTTAATAGTACTTTATTGTAGCGGTGCCTGCGTGGCTCAGTCGGTTAAGCAACACTCTTGATTTCGGCTCAGGCCGTATCTCATGGTTTGTGAGTTTGAGCCCCAAGTCCGGCTCTGTGCTGACAGTGTGAAGCCTGCTTGTGATTCTCTCTCTCTCTCTCTCTCTCTCTCTCTTTCTCTCTCTCTCTGCCCCTCCCTCACTCATAAGCATACTCTCTCTCACTCTCTCTCAAAATCAACAAATATTTTAAAAAATAGTACTTTATTGTATACTTGAAATTTCCTAAGAGACTTGATCTTGAGTTTTCTCACCACACCACCACCACCACCACCGCAACAAAACGTAACTGTGTGAGGTGATGAATGTGTGTATAGTAACTTGATTGTGATAACCATTTATAATGTATATGTATATCCCATTGTACACTTTAAGTATATACAGGTTTTATTTGTCACTTATACCTCAACAGAGCTGGTGGAAACAAATAAAGTAATAAAAATTAGTAATAAGGAGACAGATTATACCATAGCTGCTTCACTCTGAAGAACATCTGTGAAGGACCCAGGTCTTTTAAGGGTAAATGGGTCTCTCTGGCCTGACCAGAAAAAGGAGAGGCCAAAGGACTTGGGAACCCTCAGGGGGAGAGCAGAATGCTAAAAAAGAGAACTGGAAGGGAAGCTTTATAGAAGGAATGTCCTGACCCCATTGGAAGTAGTTTTATAAAGATTCAAAGATACTTGATGGGAATCAGTAAATATATTTAAATTGGTGTTCTACAGCACCATCTGGAATCTGATTGAATTCATATCTGGTTCTGAGTAAGACTGTAACATTTGACTAGCATTTACTTAGAACTTACCTTTCACATGTATTATCTCATTTAAACTTCACAGCCAACTTGTGAATTAGATTCAATAAACATTTCTCATACCAGCAATTATATTTTTCAATTGAAAAAAGCCAATAAAAATAAGAATACCACCTAAATATTGCAGGGTATTTTTACATTTGGAAATGTATTAATCTTCTGATTTGAAACCAGTTACCTGGATGCCTTCTTCTGCATCAAGATGTCAATGTCAAGTTTCTTTTAGTTTTTATGCATGCCAGAGAAGGCAGCCTTGCCTCCTTTAACAGAAATTATATTGGTTTAATCCTCACAATAGGAAGCAGATTTTTGAAATGTAAGTATTCAAAACTACCCACAGAGCTTTGCAGAGCTTTAAAAAAATAATTACTCCTTGGATGTTTAAAGAAGTCTGGGCTTCCAAAATTGTTCTGCTTACTTCTCAATAATATTGGAAGCTGAGATTACTGAGTACTGACTTTGTGCTGGTCAGCTCTGAATGCTGGCTATGTTTACCTCAATCCATCTAACAATCCCAGAGGCATTACTGATTTCATTTTCCTTAGGAGGTAAGTTTCTTTTAAGTCATGCTTTGTCTTTTAGGGTTTTTGCTTTTTTCCCCCTTTTCCTTCTCTCTTCTTGATAGCATCTTGGTATAGAGACGTGCTGTATATCTCTGGCTGCCCTGACCCATTTTTCACATTCTCCACCCTTCTTTGTACCTTAGAAAGCTGATCTGTATGGACTGCCCAGTTGGTTCCCTTCCTTGATTTTGGTTGAGTTCAAACAATGGAAGGCACAAGCAAGAGATCTCAAAGTAGGAGGAAAGTAAGAATGGAACTGTTGATTTTCATGACTCCCTGCATATAGGGTTACCAGAGGTCAGCTCTGTCCCTCTATCCATAGCCCCAATTCCTAGTAGTCAATACTATCCTATCTGGGTATTGGTAACCCCATCCTCAGTTTACTCATTCTAGCCTAGGGTAGTGCTATGGACTGAACTGTATTTCCCAAAACTCTTATGTTGAAGCCCAAATGCTCTGAAGTGTATATTTGGACATAGAGCTCATAGAACCCAGGAACAGACCCTGAATACCAATGTCTCTGCTCCAGTATCATTCTCAATCTTTTGCCTTTTTTTTTTTTAGGGGGGGGGGTGGGTGGGGGGAGGCCATGTTATGGGAATCCAGGCTGGCAGAGCTGGAATGAGTTGGAGAGCTGGATTCAGAAAGCTCTACAAAGCCAGTAGTAAATACTGTGACAGGCACAAGCCTAAAAGTAAAAGGGACTTAAGGTACTAAGAGCCTCTCATGACACGCTTGGACTAGCCCAGCAAAGAAGAAAAACCTAGAAACCCATCATTCCACAGAATTAAATCTGGGAAGGGGCACCTTGGTGGCTCAGTCAGTTAAGTGTCTGACTTCGGCGCAGGGCATGATCTCACGGTTCGTGGGTTCGAGTCCTGTGTCAGGCACTTTGCTGACATCTCAGAGCCTGAAGCCTGCTTGGATTCTGTGTCTCTCTCTCTGACCTTCCCGTGCTCATGCTGTCTCTCTCTCTCTCTCTCTCTGTCTCTCTTTCTCTCTCAGAAATAAATGAAAAAACATTAAAAATTAAAAAAAAAAAAGAAAAATCTGGGAAGCAGAAAATACGCAGGATTTGAGCCCAGCTCAGTTCTCCAGCTCTGAGGTTGCCAGGTCTGGGAAATTCAAGGAATGTACCTAATGGTGTTCTACTTTTCAGTTCTTTTTAAAAAATGCTTTTTTTCCCCCTTCTTCCCCTTTGAATGGGTACAGATTTAGTTCTCTTCACCTGAAAGACATTCCTCCTATACTTTCCCTCTCTTGGCCAGAGAAAGCACACACAAGGTGGTGCTAGGTCACTCAGGTACTGGGGACAGCTAGATCACTGCTTGGACTCTGAAGGAGGAATGATAAACATGTTACCTGCATGGCTTTATCCTCCCCTGCTCCCTCCTATCCCCATGCTGGACTACTCTCGTTGTTACAGAGCTTCATCGAGCCCAGCCGCAGCCGCCTGGCCATGTGGACATTGTCCTCTGGATAGCCATAAGCTACACCAGGGGCTGGAGCCTGGTTTTCTCCTCTGTGCAACAAGATGTCATCATGGAAACAGGGAAGAGAATGTAGTGAGCCAACCCGTGTGTCCCCTCTCCGCTCCCACTCTCCTACATTCCCCATCTGTGTTTCTTTTGTTCAAAAGGAGAGGAAGAGGCAATAAGGAAGGAGAGTATGTGTTTCTTATCCATTTCTGAATAAACATTTATTACTCTTAAAAAACAGACAAACCAAAAAAAAAAAAAAAAACAAACAACAACAAAAACAGGGAATGGATAGTCTCTTTAATATATGATATTAGGAAAACTGGATATCCACAACCCAAAGAATGAAAATGGGCACCTATCTTATGCCATGCACAAAAATGGATTAAAGACTTGAACATAAGGCCTGAGCCATAAAACTCCAAGAAGAAAATATTGGGGTAAGCTCCTTGACATTGATCCTGGCAATAACTATTTTAGATTTAGCAACAAAAACAAAAATAAACGTGGCAATTCATCAAACTAAAAAACCTTCTGTACAGTAAAGGATACTATCAACAAAGTGAAAAGGTAACCTATAGAATGAGAATATCATATATCTGATAAGGAGTTAACATAAAACATATTTTTAAAAAATGCATACAATTCAATAGCAGAAGCAGAAGCAAAAGAAGAAGAAGAAAGGAGGAGGAGGAGAAAAGAAGAGGAAGAAGAAAGAAAGAAAAGAAAGAAAGAAAGAAAGAAAGAAAGAAAGAAAGAAAAGAAAGAAAGAAAGAAAGAAAGAAAGAAAGAAAGAAAGAAAGAAAGAAAGAAAAGAAAGAAAAGAAAGGAAGGAAAGGAAGAAAGAAAGAAAAACAGTCTAATTAAAAATGGGCAGTGGAACTGAACAAATGTTTTTCCAAAAGAACATGTACAAATAGCCAACAGGTTCATGAAAAAGCTCATCACTAATCATCAGGGAAATGCAAGGTCAAAATCACAATGAAGTTTCACCTCACATCTGTTAAAATAGTTATTATCAAAAAGACAAGAAATAACAAATGTTAGGTAGATGTAGAGAAAAGTAAACTTTTGTGCATTGTTGGTGGGAATGTAAATTGGTAGTGCATCCAGCATGGGAAACAGTATAAAGTTTCCTCAAAAAATTAAAAATAATACTACCATATGATCCACCAATTCTGCCTCTAGGTATTTACCTAAAGGAAATAAAAACATTATCTTGGAAAGATATCTGCACCTCCATGTTCATTGCAGCATATTTACAAAAGCCAAAATGGAGAAGCAACAAAAGGGTCCATGGATTAATGAATGGATAAACAAAATGTGGGGTATATGTTTGTGTGTACATAATAAAATATTCAGTTCTATAAAAAGAAGAAAATCCTGCTATCTACACCATGGATGGACCTTAGGGATATTATGCTATTAAAATAAATAAGTAGGGGTACCTGGGTGGTTCAGTTGGTTAAGTGACCGACTTTGGCTCTGGTCAAGATCTCACAGTTCGTGACTTCGAGCCCCATGTCAGGCTCTGGGCTCACAGCTTAGAGCCTAAAGCCTACTTCAGAGTCTGTGTCTCCCTCTCTCTCTGCCACTCCCCAACTCGTGCTCTGTCTGTGTCTCTCAATAACAAATAAACATTGAAAAAAATAAAAATAAAATAAGTCAGGCAGAGAAAGACAAATAATGCATGATATCATTTATGTGTGGAATCCAAAAAAAAGTTGAACTTTATAAATACAGAGAACAGATTAATGGTTGTCAGAGGCAAGGAGTGAGAGGGTAGGCAAAATAAGGACATATGGTCAAAAGGTACAAACTTCCAGTCCAGTCGGAAGACAAATGAGTCCTGGGGATATAATGTACATCATGGTGACTATATGTAATAATACTGTATTGTATATTTAAAAATTGCCAAGAGACTAAAGCTTAAAAGTCCTCATCTCAAGAAAAAAAAATTGTAACTGTGTGGTGATAAATGTTAACTAAATTTATTGTGTTTATCATTTCACATTATATGCATATATCAAATAATTATATTGTACACCTAAAATTAATAGTGTTATATGTCAATTATATCTCAAAAACAAACAAACAAACAAACAAACCAGTAATGTATACAGAAATGGAGAGAAAGAGATAGATAAGCCAAGGGTACTTGGGTGGCTCAGTCAGTTGAGCATCCGACTTCAGCTCAGGTTGTGATCTCACAGTTCGTGGGTTGGAGTCCTGTGTCGGGCTCTGTGCTGACAGCCAGCTCAGAGCCTGGAGCCTGTTTCAGATTCTGTATCTCCCTCTCTCTCTGACCCTCCCCTGCTCACGCTGTCTCTCTTTCTCTCAGAAATAAAAAGCATTTTAAAAAAGAGATAGATAAGGCAGAGACCATGAATAAAAAAATCCCCAGGGTCAAGAACAGAAGACTAAAGTGCTTTAGTGGCATAAAAAAAAAAAAAAAGAAAGAAAGAAAGGAAAAGAAAAAGGAATCAACACTAACTCACTGTAGAGATGGATTGATTCTAGGAACAGGAAAGAAGAAACTCCCACTTCTGAGAGGTATTTGCTAGAGATGTAATTGAGTCAGTAACACTTATGAAACAATCAGAACTATTTCTTATATCCAAATTATGCTTCCTGACTATGACATTTTCTTTCTTTCTTTCTTTTATTGACTTCAATTTTAGTCAGTGTTCTATAAGTATGTATATTTGTAGAAAGGAAAACTATACGTACTTTTTTTGAGACATCACCCAATTTGCCTCATGTGACCACTGCCTGCTCTATCGTCCCATGACACTTGCTGCTCTCCTTGTGTCCAAATTGGACACAAGCAACCCAATTTGGAATGCATATAATGCAATGGGTTGGTTATGCAACCCAAACTGGCATGCATATAATTTGAGTGCCGAAATGGTACAATTATTTATAAAGTGTTTTTGAAAAGAAATGATAAATAATTTTTTTATTCTTTTGAAAAATTAGAAATGTCTGATCCTTATGCTATGTACAGCTTTATCCTCCAATTGTGCTAAACAAGGAGCTGTTCAACCAATATTTGTTGAATATAAACATGAAATCAAATGAAAATGAAATTTAAAAAAAAAATTTTAAGTATATGTTTGAGATCCTAACTTGAAGATTTAAATTGAGCACAGGCCCATTATATCAAGGCTATAGGTTGTACATGGGCAAGAGTTTTATACGTGTATGTGTGTGTTGGGAGAGTTAGGGAAACTACAGATAAAGGCAACTAACGTGGACAATAATGGCCCAAGGTAGCTACTCAATATCTACTGAGGAATAATAAAAGCGCAATAAAAAACACTTCATGTGCATTTGCATTTAACCCTCATTTGACAGGTTGCTAGATAGAAGCTCATAGCTAATAAATTGCAGAACTAGAGTCTGAGGCTGCTTTTTGTGTTTCTAGGATCTGTGCACTTCACCTCTGTCTTTTATTGTCACTGATAATACGATTAGAAAAATGGGGGAAATCAATCATTTGAAGAACGAATTCTACCATAAATAACACATTTGTATGTGGATGTCTTTGAATTTTATTGATGAACAATAAAATTCTAATCATGCTAACCAGAGGACATACTCAAGTTTTCTTGTAACTTGATTAGAATATCATAATTCATAGAAGAAACTATTGTATTGGAATCAATTGTATTATACCAGTTTGAAGGAATTTATCTCCTAGTACAGTAAAAGTAGTAGAGAGTAAGGTAAGGGGGATCTTGACTCCTTTTAACAGTGGTGAGCTGGTAAATATTTAACAACTGGCTCTCCAGCACAAAAAGCTTCTTTCCAGTGTTTGCCAATTTCTGTGACATAAATATTTCCACTATCATCTATTTCAAGCTACCAATGTGACATCACATCATTGAATACAGAGTTGAGAAGTATGCAGTAACATCGTTATATTATTTCCACTCTGCAGATGCAATGGATGTAAATATAAATAACCTCAAGAACATAGGTAATATAAATTTTAATTGAAAGATTAGGAAATGATGAGTTTTGAAATTTGCTACTTTTGTTTTTAATATAATATACTTAACTACCTCTTTATATAATCTAGTTTTTAATAATCCCTATGTTAAATAATTAGTTTGCAGAATTTCTGAGAATTCTAACAATCTAACGATTACAAGTCAGCTCTAACACCATACTGCCCTTAACTGCCCCTCAGATAAACAGCTCTCGGTAGCCATTTTTGTGTGTTATAGTTACCTCCTGGCCACAGCTAAGGAGAGTGAAGTAGGGATAGGAACTAATCCAAAGTCACTTGTCTCACAATTTAGAATTCAGGAATCAGACTGGGAATCATTTTCTCTGTGTGGCTGAAGCTATAACCTGAATATTTAAAGCTAATCTTTTTTTTTTATTTTTTTTTACCGAAATGTGGACTGAGTAGCAGATAAAATCAAAACATTATGGCCCAAAACCTTTGGGATACAGCAAAAACAATCATAAGAGGAAAGTATATAGCAATATAGGTCTACCTCAAGAAGGAAGAACATTGTCAAATATGCAACATAACCTTACACCTAAAGGTGCTAGAAAAAGAACAACAAATAAAGCCTATGGCCAGCAGAAGGGAAATAATAAAGATTAGAGCAGAAATATATGAAATAAATGATATAGAAGAAAACAAAAATCCAGTGGAACAGATCAATGAATCCAGGAGCTGGTTCTTTGAAAGAATTAGTAAAACTGATATTCCCCAAGCCAGACTTATCCAAAAGAAAAAGAGAAAGGGCCAAAATAAATGCATATTACTGAGTGAAAGAAGCCAATCTGAAGAGGCTACAAACTATACGATTCCAAATATATGACATCTGGAAAAGGCAAAACTATGAAGACAATAAAAAGATCAGTGGTTGCCAGAGGAGAGAGGTGGGAGAAAGATGAATAGGTGAAGCACGGAAGATTTCTAAGGCCATGAAACTACTCCATATGATACTATAATAATAAATACATTGGGCCAAACTCATAGAATATACAATACCAAAAGTGTGCCCTGATGTAAACTATGCACTCTGAGTGATAATGATGTGTCAGTACAGGTTCATCACTTGTAACAAATGTGCCAGTCTGGTGGAGGATGTTGATGAGCTATTCATGTGTGGAGGCAGAGGGTACCTGGGAAATCTGTACGTTTCTTTCCATTTTACTCTGAGTCTGAAACTGTTCTTAAAAAAATATCATTAGGAGACTTTTTACTTGGCTAAGTTTGGGTTTAAATTGTGCCAGGCTTTCTGAAGTTGCATTCAGGCTGAATTTTCAGGAACATTCAAAAAATTTGGGGGCTGGGGCGCCTGGGTGGCTCAGTCGGTTAAGCGTCCAACTTCGGCTCAGGTCATGATCTCACAGTTCGTGGGTTCAAGCCCTGCGTCGGGCTCTGTGCTGACAGCTAGCTCAGAGCCTGGAGCCTGTTCAGATTCTATGTCTCCCCTCTCTCTGACCCTCCGTTGCGCATGCTGTCTCTCTCTCTCTCAGGGAAAAACAAAAACAAAAACATTAAAAAAAATTTGTGGGCTAACTGGAATATGCAGCCACTACTTTGGTGTATGTGTGACTGTGTATGCCTATGAAGGACCTCAATGCAAGCTGTGCTCTTATAGATTAATACTTCCATCTAAACAGATTTGACCAGGACAACCATTCATATGACAATGTAAACAGAGTAAGGGGTAACAAAGAGAGGGAAAGAATGACAAGCATTAAAAACCTAAGAAGTTAGGGGCACCTGGGTGGCTCAGTTGGTTGAGCGTCAGGTTTCCCCTCAGGTCTTGATCTCACAGGGCCTGAGTTCAAGCCCCACATTGGGCTCACTGTGGTCAGCCTGCCCATTTAGGAGCCTATGTCCCCTTCCTTCTGCCCTTCCCACCTTGCATCCTCCCACAATAAATAAAATAAGTAAAATAAAATAAAAGCTAAATAGATCATTGATACTTAGTTAATCATTGCATTTGTTTTACCACTGCTATGTTCCTTTTGGAGAAAGAAAAACAAAGCAGAAAGCAGAAGGAAGGTTACAATTAATATGTGCAGGCAGAATTTCTGTAGGGTATCTAGTCTATTCACCTAATTTCTATCTTAAGCCTTAATTTTATCTAAAATTTAAGCAGCCAGACCTACCTTCTCTACTTCCTCCTCTGCCTGCCTCGTTTTGTTTTTATTTTTTTTCACAAGTATTTATTGAACGTCTGTTTTGTGGCAGGCACTGCTCAAGACATTGGCTTTTGAATACAAAGTTTGAACTTCATCCTCTTGATGTGGAGTTTCCAAAGTCAAATCTTGTACGTGCATGAGAACCATTAGGAAAATTTATTGAAAATGCAGCTTCCTAGTCTTAGTCTTAGAGATCGGATTCAGGGGCTTGATACAGGCCTGGTAATCTGCCATTTTAACTAGCATCTCAAGTGATTCCAAAGAACAGCATTAATTGGATTTACATTTTAAAATAAGTCTATTGGCTTCTGTGTATCTTGTTATTTGGTTTGTAGGCAGCCCAACTCTGCAAATTTTGATCTCTCTTTAAGATTCTGGAATCAGGCTTTTTCTTATAATCTAGACTCTGCCATTCAGAAGCTATTGACCAAATTAACCTCGTTCTACTCTGTGTCTTAATCTCTGAGTATGTGGGAATCAGAATACCTAGCTCAGAGAGTTACCGAGCAAGTTTCACAAGTAGAGCATGTGTGGTATCTGGCACACTGTAGTAAGTGCTCAAAAAAATGGACATTATTGTTATTATTATTGGTGGTATTCTTGCACTTATTATTGGTGGTAGTTTTACCATGACTTCATTAAAAATTTTTTTTATAACATTTATTCATTTTTGAGAGACAGAATGTGAGTGGGGGAGGGGCAGAGAGAGGGAGGGAAACATCCAAAGCAGGCTCCAGGCTCTGAGCTGTCAGCCCAACGTGGGGCTTGAACTCACAAACTGCGAAATCATGACCTGAGCTGAAGTCGGACATTTAACAGACTGAGCCACCTAGGCATCCTCCATGGCTTTGTTTTTTAGAGGGAAGAGGAGTAGGACATAAAGTTTTGCCCACAATAAGTCGTCAGGCTCTTGGGGCCTGACTAGATATTCAATTTGGTCAAATCAGAAAAGAGTTCTGACTGCTTCTATTATCTAGAAATAAGGTGGAGATTTATTTTGTTATTACTAGTCATTTTATTTTATACTTATTTGTATTTACTTATTAAATCCTTGTGTAACATGTTCTATCTTACTGCTGCTCTGAAATTTTCTTCTTTTTGCTTATTTTTTTATTTTTTAATGTTTATTTATTTTTGAGAGAGAGAGAGACAGAGCATGAGCAGTGGAGGGGCAGAGAGAGGGAGACACAAAACTGGGAGTGGGCTCTAGGCTCCGAGCCGTCAACACAGAGCCTGACTTGGAGCTCAAACCCACGAACTGTGAGATCATGCCCTGAGCTGAAGTCAGAGGCTTAATGGACTGAGCCACCCAGGTGCTTGTCTTGTTGTTTATTCTAAAGGAACTAAAGTTAGGAGCTCCTGGGTAGCTCAGTCAGTTAAGCATCCAACTTTGGCTCAGGTCATGATCTTGCAGTTTGTGAGTTTGAGCCCCGTGTTGGGCTCTGTGTTGACAGCTTAGAGCCTGGAGCCTGCGTAGGATTCTGTGTCTCGCCGTCTCTCTGTACCTCCCATACTCATGCTCTGTCTCTCAATAATAAATAAACATTAAAAAAATTTTTTTGTGAAGAACTAAAATTATACCTAGCTCATAGAAGGAAATAATATCTATTCTTGATAGCATCTAAAAGATGTCCTTACCAGAGATAAGGATTATAAAAGAAGAATCAGGATTGTAATTAATATAAATTCAATTTGAGTCAATTTATTCTCTTCTTACATACACCTAGGCCATTAAATTCTCTCTCTCTTTTTTTTTTTTTTAAGAGAGGGAGAGAGAGAGCATGAATAGGGGAGAGGGACAGAGGGAGAGAGAATCTTAAGGAGACTCTATGCTGAGCCTGGAACCCGACAAAGAGCTCGATGCCACAACCCTGGGATCATGACCTGACCTGAAACCAAGAGTTGGATGCTTAACAGACTGAGCTACTCAGGCACCCCGGATCTTATACTCTTAAATGCAAAAAATGTAATTGCAAACATTTTCTCACCAAATCTTTATAATAACCTAATGAGGAAGGTACTCATATAATCCCATATTTAAAGATGAAGAAACTGAAACAGGTTACATTATTTGGCCAAACGAAAGTATGCAGAAGAACTCAAACTTGAATCCAGAACTAATGAGTCTTAATCTCGTGTTAGCCTGCAAACCAAACTGCCTCCCAGTCATGGCAGCCTGGGAAGACCTAGTAGGGCCACAGAGTGACTTATGTGATTAGCTCTTACGTCTATTCAGTTCTAGAGGTTGAAGAAAAAAAAGTGGCATCCTCTGAATGACTGACCTTAGTTTTGATCTACATAGCATACCCTTTCTTTTTTAATGTTTATTTATTTTTGAGAGAGAAAGAGACAGCACGTGAGTTGTGGGGGAGGGAGGCAGAGAGAGAGGAAGACACAGAATCCAAAGCAGGCTCTGGGCTCTGAGCTGTCAGCACAGATCTCAACACGGGGCTCGAACCCATGAACTGTGAGATCATGACCTGAGCTGAAGTCAGATGCTTAACTGACTGAGCCACCCAGGTGCCCTCTATACTAGTCTTTATCCCAAAGGTGTCTACAAATATATGCAGAACATATTGGTGTGGTTCCAGGCTTGCAAAAGTTTTTCAAATGAAAATATGATGCCTGAGTTGTCTTGTAGAATGGAAGTGTGCTTCTTCCATCTGCTACTAAAAAGATAAATTGAGGCACATTAAAAGTTTTGAATTTATTTGATCAAAAATCAATTCAATTTGGGCAGTGCCAAGCCAAAAGTAGTTAGACTGCTCCATCCACAGGAGCTAAGGAGAGATTTTATAGAGAAGAAGCTGAAGCAAAGTAAGGAAATTGTTCATTGGCTATAGCTTAAAGCCTAATTAGCTGTGATTGGTTGTGTTTGGCTTTTGACCTACTAACCTTGAGGCATTTACAAGCTTAGGGTTTGGTTTGCTTACCTGGGCCCACAGGGCATTTAGAACCATCTCAGTCTAAAGGCCTCCTTGTTTAATTAATTTGACACAGGAAAGGAAGTAGTATAATTTATATTAGAGGGAAAGACATTTCTGTACTATTCCCTTGCCTTCTTATAAGAAATGGGGACAAGCAGAAGACCACTAGATTAATTGTTCAAAAAAAAAACCAAAACGAAACCACTCTTCCACCTTCCTTTTCTTACCAAGAATTAGTTGAATAAGTGGAAGCAGGAGATAAGAAGGTCTTCCACCATTTATGAGGGTTTGAGCCAATTTGTTTGAATATTGAAGGACAGGCTATGTGAGATGATTAACTGCATTACTCCTAAAAACAAATGCTTTTGAGGGAAACTGGTTTGAATAGCAATAGTGGCTTAAGGTGAATAGCAGAAGGGAAATCTTTTTAATGCTTTGAGTTAAAAAATAATTTGAAAAAAAGATCATTTGTAACTTTCCTCGAAACCAGGTTGAACTTATTACACAAATTTAAATGTTTGCTCTTAAAGACATAGAGGCCCTTTAAGAAAACAGGTTTTGGCATAAGTAATGATTGATAAATCAGTGGAAAATAAATTGAGCCCGTTAAAAAAAAAAGTTAGGAATTTACTCCTGTATCATTAAATCTTAATTTTGACAATGTTGTTGAGGGACAGAAGCAGAAAAATGTTCACATTTAGACCAGAAGGCTGACCTAGAGCCTGTATAGCTCTGATAAGGATCGAGTACGCACTGGCTGCTACGTCTGAAAGGGTCTCATGACTGTCTGCACATCTCACTGATAGTTAGTATCAAGCTGAATGATAAGCACCAGAGAAATCTTGCAAAAGTAGTTTTACGAGTGGAAATTTGAAGAAAACATTTAAGATCTAATACTCCCTGCATGTCCCCTTCCCCTTGAACACTAAACATATAACCACTAGCTACACACATTAAAAGTGCAGCTCTTTCTACGTGATGAGGGAGCGTGAGGCAAGCTAAGGGCAAAGTACAGGCTAACAGCACCCTCTCCCAGGCGGGACATGTTTGATATTCCTTGGACACTCCCACCGACTAGGGAATGGACAAACAAATGATTAAACTGTAAGAGTCTCCACCAGTTTACAAGGAAAAAAAAAAAAAAAACAGTCCCATCAATGGCCTGAAAGCCAGGAACTCCCTACTGTCTTAATGTTAATGATTTGCTATAGGGAAAAACAACCTTAGCTTGACAATAGCTAGGTCTCCAATAAGTCTTTAGCCTGTAAAAGTCTCTTTGGAAACTCCCTCTAGACTTTCTCTCTTGACTCCATAAAAGGGTCACCGCCCACACTTGCAGTGCTGCTCTTCCTGTCCATGGGTCCTGTCCCCGTGCTTTAATAAAATCCCCTTTTTGCACCAAAGACGTCTTCAAGAAATCTTTGGCTCTTGGCTCCAGACCCTCCCCCCGCCCCACCACTCCAAAACTTTATCACTACCCACAATTCCTGTCCCCGTGCTACTTAAATAATTTACTAAGTTTCACTGTAAAAATCCAAGGAGTTCTTTCTTGACCACTGTGCTCAACAATCTCACACCAATGAGATTTTTAATTGATGTGTCATAGTCCACCATATAAGGAGTTATTGGATATGGTTCACAGGCAAACTGTCCTACCCAATTTAAGCAGAAATTTATTACTGAGTAAGTGACAGCTTAAACTCTTTAGAATGGCAGGAACTAAGTGAACTTCTGATAACAACTTCCACTTGCCTGCTAATTCCCCATTCTGGAGGCAGCACTGGCACTGGGAAGTCATCAAACCAAGAGACAGAGACCAGTAGAATAATGCAGTCTGCCACTGGATTCACAGCACCATAAACAGTCCCTGCGATGAGTCCTGCTTGACTGTAGATCCAGTGTCCCTGACTAGTGGAACACAAAATACATTCAACTAGTGGAACACAAAACACATTCACAATCGTAAGAGTGAAGACATCTGGGAAATGTAGTTTCTACCTTCCAACCTCAAAGGCACAGAAAAAATGTTAGAAGTAGATTCATATGGAAGTAGAGCATTGAATCATAAATTATTGAGCCATTCTTTGAATTTTGATTTTAGATACATATTTTCCCCTATGATAAATAATTAAATTCCTAGAAGTGAAATTTCTAAGTCAAACAGTATGAATTCTGTTCAAGTTTTTCATAATTATTGGAAAATTGCCCTCTTGGAATCTTATACCAGTTTATATTCTTTACAGCCATCTTTGTCAATCATGATTAATGAGTTTGTACTTTTAAAAAGCAAAAATGGCACATCATTTAAAAACTAAGAATTTCAGAAGTGCCTGGCTGGCTCAGTCAATGGAGCCTGTGACTCTTAATCTCGGGGTCAAATGTTCAAGTCCTACATTGGGGGTAGAGTTTACCTAAAAAACAAAAACACAAAAAACTAAACTAAGAATTTCTTTTGTTGGTGAGTTTAAACATTTTAATTCTCACCATAGGTGAATTACAGTCAAGTCTTCACTCATTGCCCCACTATTTCTCAACAATGCATTTTATTCATTACCTGACATAATGAGAAATTTAACTTTTACTTTGTTCATCCATGCATATTTATTGTAACTTTAAGATCTAGTGAACTCTTACTTTAGCCCTGTATTAGTAGGCAGACAATCTTTTGTCTCTCTTTCAAATAAGTATTAAGGAAAGTTTCTTCTTTTACTGTCTCTAAAATTAAACTTAGTTTTAAAGCCTATAGGCTTTAACTTAAAAGTAAGATTATATAACTTGAATATGATGCAGTTACCTCAATTTAAGTGAAAATGCTAGACCAGAATGGTAAGTGTCTGAATATCTATCAGTATAATTTGATGAGGTCTGTGCTTTACTTGTGCATGTGTCCAGGCTCTGAATGTCTTGCCACTCACAGTTAGAGTCCTGGAAGGAGAGAATCTCTGTAAGGAAGAACTCTCTGATTCAGGAAGGGTCTGAAAGGTCCAAACAGACTGCTGTCATCTGCTGGAATCTGCTGATGGAGTCACTATCCTTTCCTGATTAATGTGGCCGGATGAATTCTGGTGACCTTTCAGCCTGTCAGGACAACAGTTCACATCTTTTTCTTCTGGCAGGCAGCATGTACAGCATCCAGACCGAAATGTTAAGAGATTGACTGAGTGATCGATCAATTGGTAGATTACTTACTATTCCTGGGGCTAACAATTCTCCCTTTTCTTCCCAAATAAATATAGGGGGATTTAGAGGAGGAATTAAAAAGAAGTCTTGTTTTATTCATATGTAGTGATTTAGAGGGGAAAGAACTTGTTTTAAATTCACCTTTGAAACTAGAATATTAATGTTTCACTAGATTAAAACAAGACCCCACACACATACATTACCCTTAAACAGCTATCTTTAAAGGCTGGTTGTTTACCCCAAGAGCCTACACAGGTCATCATTCTCCATCTAGTGGCAGGATAGGCTAATTGAAAGTGAGTCCCAAAGAAGAAATATTCTGACACTTGAGTGTTAGAGCCAAATATTTTAAAAGAGAACAGTTTAAGTGTTGTAGTGTCAAATAAAGCTCACCACTGTTTTTATTAAATTTTGATATAAATAAAAACTCTAGGGGCGCCAAAGTGGCTCAGTCCATTGAGCTTCTGATTCTTGATTTTGGCTCAGGTTATGATCCCAGGGTCATGGGATTGAGCTCTGCATGGGGTTAAAAATTCTCTCCTTCTGCCCTTCCCCCCAACTCATGCTCTGTCCCTCTCATTCTCTCTCTCTCAGAAAAAAAACTATATAAAATAATCCATGATTATTATTTTGATATTGTGTCAGGTCATCTAATTTGGAAATAAAAAGAATACCCTTGCTAGATAATAAACAGAATATTCATATCCATAATTGGAGGCTTTTCTTGAAAGTGCTTTAACATATTAAATGTTTTTATGATCTTAAAAATCTTATTGTTCATAATAAAATCTGAATTATATTTTAATTGTTGTAGAGAGAAGATTTCAAAAATATGGTACCAACCAATTTAGAACAAATCAACATCAGAATTAGGTCATTGGGCAGAGCTTTTTGGTACAAGAACTTTGCAATTAATACTGATATTAATCAGTATATGATGGTACGTATAACTAGCAAAGGTGTCTGATAGTCCCAAGTTGGGCTAACATTCAGCACTGAGACTATATCAGGTAGTTACAGTGGGCATCTATCTGTTCAAATAAGTTCAATATTCTTTTAGTATTAGTTACTGTCCATACTATCTGATTATTAAATCATTTAGATATTATTCCAGATTCTAAGGGACACAGGAAAAAAAATAATAAAGTAGCAGGAATGAAAGTACTATGAAAAGAAAGTAAGCAAATTGGTAAATCTTTAAGAGGAAACCAAATGAGTGGATCAGACCAAAGAAGAATTTTTAAAAAGCATAATACATATAGAGAACTAAAGGAGAAAAATTGGAAACATGAATCAGGAAAATCAATTATGAAGGAACAATTGAAGATAAAATCTGCTAGATGAAATAATATAGTAAGTGCATTATCAGATATACCTTACTACTGTTTTGTGGATATGGTTTATCAGACCGAATATCCTTGAAAGACAAATTATTAAGCAGTAAGATCAGATCAATGAACATTTTCAGAAAGAAATTGCAAAGGAAGCTACAAAGTTGTACTAAGAAACTGAGCGAAAAGTTAACACATAGTGATAGGGGTGCCTGGTTGGCTCAGTCAGTTAAGCAATCGACTCTTGGTTTCGACTCAGGTCATGATCTCACAGTTTGTGAGTTTGAGCCCCCATATAGGGCTCTGTGTTGGCAGCAGAGAGCATGCTTGGGATTCTCTCTCTCACCCTCTCTATTCCTCTCCCCCACTTACACTGTCTCTGTTTCTCTCAAAATAAATAAATAAACTAAAAAAAAAAAGACACAGTGACAGAATTTTGAAAGATTAAAAAATAATAGGGGCACTTGGGTACTTCAGTAGGTTAAGTGTCTGACTTCAGCTCAGATAATGATCTCATGATTTGTGAGCTCAAGCTCCTCATCCAGCTTTGTGCTGACAGATCAGAGCCTGCTACAGATTCTGTGTCACCCTTTCTCTCTGCCCTTCCCCTGCTTGTGCTCTCTCAGTANACTAAAAAAAAAAAAAAAAAAAAGAATAAACATTAAAAAAAAATAATATCAGTATCTAGAGAGAAAGAGCACAGAGAAAGTGTTGAAATAAGAGAACTTTGAAGCTAGAACTTCTTATCCAATTAATTATATGTAAGGCTGAATAAGTTATTGTAAGATACACAAGTCCTCAGAAAGCTGACACACAAAGATGCTATTTGAAAACACTGTAGAAGGAAGTGTTTGATCAAGAAAAGGAATGAATTCAGAAGGTAACTGGGAGTGGAAAGTAAGAAAGGAGCAAAGCTTTGCACTGTGTTTGGAAGAGAAACTTCTAGAGGCATCTTGAATATAAAACATTTCAGGGAAAAGCAAGACTTGACTGCTTTCTTTACCGCAGAGATTTGAGAGAGCAAGCATACATGTCATAAATATCATATGTATGTGTGTATTTATTGAAGGAACAAAGGCCAAAAACACCCTACCATGAATTTATTTACAATTCAAGTTGTACATGTGAATATGCACCATTTCCTATAGTCAGAGATGATATTTAAAATATACAATATATAGGGGCACCTGGATGGCTCAGTTGGTTGAATGTCAGACTTTTTTTCTTTTTAATGTTTATTTTTGAGAGTGGGGAGAGGCAGAGAGAGAAGGAGACAGAGGATCTAAAGTGGGCTCTGCACTGGCAGCCAATGTGGGGCTAGTATTCACAAACTGAGATCATGACCTGAGCTGAAGTTAGATGCTTAACCGACTGAGCCACCCAAGCACTCTGAGCATTGGACTCTTGATTTTGCCTCAGGTCATGATCCCAGGGTCTTGAGATCAAGCCCAATCTTGGGCTCTGTGCTGCTTGGGATTCTCTCTCTCTCCCTCTCTATCTGCTTCTCTCCCACTCTCTCTCTCTCTCTCAAAATAAATAAACATTAAAAAAATAAAATAATATTTAGACAGTAGAGCACAGGGCATTGACAAATCAGTGCAGACATCAGCTAAAGTGCTAGAGCAGGTCCTGGGAGGCTCTGACTATGCTTTTTCATATGGGGATTATGAGTATATTTGGGTCAGGCTTGGGTAGAGTGGGGAGGCAGTGGGGAGGGGCTCAGGGAAGAGTCAATGGATATTGAGTTGTGTCAAAATGTTAACAACTGGTATGGTTGTACTGGCAGAATAGCAATATGCCTTCACATTGATGACGTTCACACAAATGTCTGAAACCTGCTTTACTTGTTTTCTTTTTTTATAACAACCCTAGGGTAGATGTTATATCCCTGAGAGATTAAGACAGTCTGTAGTAAAACAATTTGGCATATTGGAGAGTCTTCTTTATTTTTTAATAAATTTTTAATGTTTGTTTATTTTTGAGAGCGAGAGGGTGTGTGAGTAAGGGAAGAGAAGCTGGAGGTGAGGGGGAGGGTAAAGGGAGACAGAATCTGAAGCAGGCTCCAGGCTCCTGGCTCTGAGCTGTCACCACAGAGCCCTACATGGCTCGAACTCACGTAGTGTGAGATCATGACCTGAGCCTAAGTCAGACGGTTAACTGACTGAGCCACCCAGGTGTCCCTGGAGAGTCTTCTTTACATTGGAAGTCAGAATGTAAGTAGGATATTGTTATAATAAAAAAAATAATCAATTATGATCTTATTCAAGTTATTTTCCTGACAAGGCAGACTCCAGGGTTTTTTGTTAGGCTTCTTGGGTTGTAAACATTCTGTATTATTTCTTTCCTATACTTTAAAGAAAGGCAAATTAAAACATGGAACCTATCGAGCAACGTATTTTTAAAATCTAGAGGAGTAGTTCCCCTCATCACAGACCTCAACCAAACTGCAGACTGGAGCCAAGCTCAGTAGATCTCAGCAGAGCCGCAATGTCCAGCTAACCAGTCTGCACACTCATGAGAGGAATAAGCATTTGTTGTTGGGTCATTGAGTTGTGCAGCTGTTTATTATGCAGCAAAAGACATTCATTTGTCATGTATCCACTTATTCATCATTCATTCAATATGTATTGAACATCCATGTGGTAGGCATTGCTGTAAAGATCCAGAGCTAGTTTTTCTTTCAAAAGATTAATTAGATAAGTTTCTGATAAAACTAATCAGGGAAGGAAATAAGATGAAATAAAGAATAGCATCCATAAAGTTTGCCGTCTACTGTCAAAGGGAAAACACAAAAATAAATAGGGAAATCCAAATGGCAATAAGCACCTGAAGAGTTATTTGTCCGTACTACTAATCAAAAAATGCAAATTAGAATACTAATTAGAAAGTCTAATAATATTAAGTCATGGTGAGGATGTTGGGAAATAAGAAACCTTCCATACGGCTTGAGGAAGAGTAATCTCAATCATTCCAGAGAGCAACCTGGAAGTATTTGGTAAATTAACCATACTTACACACTCTCTATGATGCAGCGGTTATATGCTAGGTCTTTTGCAGCTGTCACTAAGAATGCTTTTTATAGCACTGTTTGTGGTAGTAAGAATGGAGGGAGCCTAGATGTGTATCAGGAAGTAAATGGGAAGTAAAATGAGAGATAGACATACAATTAAGTTATATGCAACACTCAGAATTAATGTTCTATACTAATATATAGCTAGGTGGATATTTAAATATGGTGGCAAGTGGGAAAAAGGAAACAATATGAGATTTATAAGAGAATATCTGTCAAGGAGATCAAATGCACACACCCAGAAAGCAACATTACATTTATTTTTAAGGATATGCATGTGTCTAAATAAAGAGAAATGACAGACTGAAAAGGCATGTATTAAATATACAAGGGTGGGAGACAGATGAAGATGATAGATGAATGGAAAAAATAGTAAAATAAAAGTAGATAAGTTTTAAAAAAAGGCATTGCACAGATACTGATAATGTGCAATGAGATGGAAAGAGTGATTAATTCCATTTTTGTGAACTTGATAAAATAATAACACACAGTAGACCCTGGGATATGAGGACTAGGGTCATTTGAGTGAGAATATGGAAATTAGTGCTGAGAATGAGCACATTTAATTCTTAGGCTTCTGATGATCTCCTGCTCTTAAATCCTTTCTAGGGCTAGAGGAAGGTAATAAATATGACAGTAGTCACATTTTAGTTCTGGTTTTAGTTTGGCAAGTGACAATAACAGGATAAGCTATAAAACCCTAACTGATGCATCTATATTAATAAACAAAAATGTAGAAAAAAGAAAATGATGTATTATATTCATCAAAATCCTCACCTTTTATCATGACAAATATGGTTGATTTTTTTTTCCATAGTGGAATTTCCTTTGCAATTATCTTGTTAATTGGTATAAGTGAGCTTAAACTACATTAATAGACTTTAATGTGTTGTCATTAAGAATTATTTCAGTTGAAGCTATCATTTTATCTTTCTTTAATCATCATTAATGGCCTTGGATGAGGATTCTCTTTGGAGCTCAGTGCCTCTCAAAATCTTTGTCTTGCACTTACCGTGTGCTCTGTTTTCTTACTGTCTTGTTTCCTTTGAACAGTCATAAAAGAAAGAAGGCAATTGAATATACAGCACAGCCTATTAAAGGAAATAGCTGAAATAACATTTTCTTAACTGTTGAATGTAAAAATTAAGAGGATGATGTGCTTCTATGGAGAATATTTAACTATATTCAGTGTGTTTTAACATCACTGATTGCTCCTTAATTGATGGAGTAGTGAATGTTCATCATGGAGAAAAAAGCCAACTTGCATCTAAGGGAATCTGAAGAATGTGTTTGGCTGCAGATTAAAGTGCTTCAAGGGTTTAAGGAAAAGAATGTGCTTGTTTTGGGGGATGAGGAAACATAGACATTACCATTTGAGAATGAAAAACTTTATAACACTTAGTGATGATTACAATTTAGATGTCAACTCTTTATTTCACCTTCTAACTAGTGAACAAGGTTAGGTTAGCTTTTTCTTTGACAAGGTGGATTGAGAAGGAATAGATTCAGAAAGATTACCTAATGAAACTGACTAGTGTTGTAAACAGTTTGCAGTCTCCGTAAATGCTACAGCTACTGCTTTCCTAGTTTCGTCATAATTATGTTTATTTTTTCTGGTTATTTCATGTGACTTGTTATACATATTGCATTTCAAAATGATTTTGCAATTGCAAAAATGATTATTTTGACAACCAAAGACAGATGAACAAGCTAACCCTTCAGATGTGACTATGCCAGAACTAGAAGCTCCCACTTATTTTTCTCAGTGTTTGCCTTCCGGTTGCTGATTGTTGTTAGCTCTTCCTTATGATTTGTGTCCCAACGAAATAGGATTTGTGAGACTTGGTTCTATCTCCCATTTGGATCCATACTTCTGGGGCAGGCTAAGTCACAAACTCCTTAGTTTGTTGCCAAAATAAGGTAACTGAGAATGACTTAGAGTACTTTCAGAAGCTCCTTCTTCAACTCGCTGAAGGTTAATTACTAATTTTGCTCTGGGAAAGGAACATTTCCTTTGTTCTCTGTAGGAAGAAATACTCTTCAGTGATCCACAGTTCTTTTATATCATAATGTAGAAAAAGTACTATGTTCTTTAATGAAACATCGGAAATTTCAAAGTTTCTATTTGCAATAGATAATAAGGAACATTAGTTTGTCTTTTGATCACTTTTTCCCAAGTTGTTTGACATGACTCTGTGTAAATATAGGCAATTCTTTTGCTAAATCAGGAATCACAGCTTCACTGGTTAAAGAGAAATCATAGAACTCATACATATAGAATATTTTTGTAACTTTGGAGTTGCTATTGGCTAATCTTCATCAAAATCTATTAGTTAGTGCTTGCTTTGGCAGCACATATACTAAAATTGGAACAATACAGAGAAGATTAACATGGCCTCTGCCCAAGGATGACATGCAAATTCATGAAGCATTGCATATTTTAAAAAATCTATTAGTTAAAAATAGTATTGAACGGGGGGCACCTGTGTGGCTTAGTTGGTTAAGCGTCCAACTTTGGCTCAGGTGATGATCTCACAGTTCGTGGGTTTGAGCCCCGCATTGGGCTCTGTGCTGACAGCTACCTCAGAGCCTGGAGCCTCCTTCAGATCGGTATCTCCCTCTCTCTCTTACCCTCCCCTGCTCACACACTCTCTCTCTCAGAAATAAATAAAAAACATTAAAAAATAAATAGTATTATACATATGAAGTCAAATTTTGAAGCTCATATGTTTGAATAGATTAATGTTGAAATTAGATGGATACATCAACATAAATCTTTAAAAATATCTTCAGAATCTATTAGTATAATCTTGATATTAAAATTATTATAATAGCATCAGGATCTTCAATTTTTGAGAGCTTTCCAATTCATAAAATACTTCCATACACAGCTTTAAAATTTTTTTTTAATGTTTTATTTATTTCTGAGAGACAGAGAGAGAGACGGTGTGAACAGGGGAGGGTCATAGAGAGAGAGGGAGATACAAAATCTGAAACAGACTCCAGGTTCTGAGGTAGCTGTCAGCACAGAGCCCGATGCAGGGCTCGAACCCACGAACCGTGAGATCATGACCTGAGCCGAAGTCAGATGCTTAACTGACTGAGCCACCCAGGTGCCCCTTTATACACAGCTTTTTAGAGGGAAGAGCTATTTCATTGGCTTTTATCCCTTGAAAACAGAAATTGTCAGATATAGCTCAGTAAGTGTCTTAAGTAAATATTTATCTTTTCTTGTTCTCTTTGCCCTGAGTGCAAATTCCCTTGTTATATTTGGGGAATTATTCACCATATGCATCTTTGACAGAAGCCCTAAAGTCACATGTTCTATATTTCATCTTCCTTTTCAGCTACAGCACAAGAACATGATGTGGGCTCAACTAATTAGCTGCATCCACTCAACTTTGCATCAGGAACTAGTTACACAAAAGAGCAGGAGTGGTGAAGAATCCACTCTGACATTGGCAGCAACATCCTATCCCATGGCCCTGGTGGGAGTGGAGCCAGTGTGGCATATGATGTCCGGTGGCAGAGGCGGGTTGGCTGTGCAGGTGGTGGCATCCAACATTCACCACTGGTGGGAATAGGATCCTCATGGCTCTAAGGTGCCTGATCTCACTTGTGGTCTGTTGCTTAGTATCCTTTGTACATTTCCCCTTTTAGAATGTGGTGCTTTAGCTTTCCTGGCAATTCTCTTAACTATATAAAATCCTTTCAATAAATTAATGTTTGCCTAACTTAGAATCAGTTTCTGTTATTTGTATTAATAACCCTGACCAATAAAATATAGAATTGAATTACATATCTCTATAACCTTATAAAGATAGGTTTTCTCTTAAAAATTTTTATTTAGTGTTTACTTATTTTTAAGAGACTGAGAGAGATATAGCATGAGCAGGGGAGGGGCAGATAGAGGGAGACACAGAATCCAAAGCAGGCTCCAGGCTCCCAGCTGTCAGCACAGGGCCTGATGCGGGGCTCGAACTCACCAACTGCTTGATCATGACCTGAGCTGAAGTCATACACTTAACAGACAGAGCCACACAGGAACCTCTAAAGATACGTTTCTTTCTTTTTTTTTTTTCAAATGTTTTATTTATTTCTAGCAGAGAGAGAGAGAGACAGCGTGAGCAGGGGAGGGTCAGAGAGAGAGGGAGTCACAGACTGAAACAGGCTCCAGGCTCCGAGCTGGCAGTCAGCACAGAGCCCGACGCGGGGCTCGAACCCACGAACCGCGAGATCATGACCTAAGCGAAAGTCGGACGCTTAACTGACTAAGCCACCCAGGCGCCCCTAAAGATACGTTTCTTGAATAGTGTTTACATATTGGAAAACAAAGACTAAGAGACATTAATTAACTTTGCCAAGATCAAACATTTAGAAAGAACTAAGAGACAGGATTCAAATATAACTGCTTTAAGTCCAGGGCTTTTTCTTCTTATCATAGTGTGGCTACATGCTGAGCAATACTTTTTCATTTTACTAAGCACATAGGAAGCTTACATTTCACAGCCTTTCTTGTCATTAATAGGGACCAGATGACTGGCTTATGGACAATGAGTGAAGGTGATGTTGACCCTTCCAGTGCTGACCACTAAACTGTCTCCTCAATCTTGTATATACTCTCTAAAGGGAAAACCTGTTTTTTTCCCCTATGTAATGAAAATCCCATTTCTTCCCTATAGCTTGTTTCTCTTTTATGAATCTCCTTTTTTATTCATACAGAACAATTTACTTCTGACACTTCTGGTCACTAAATGTGCAGAGGTTTTCCTGATACCAAGCAAATTCTCTGTAACACCAGATAAATGTCTTATAATTTAACTCAGTTCTGACTCTATCTATGTGGAGATAGCATCAGATCTCACAGGCTAAGGCCTCAGCCTCACAAGACTGCTCTCCCCTCTCTACCTTCAGATACAGGTTGCAAGCCCACGGTTATCACCTGTGCTTGTGACCAACCAGGAATATTGGGTTCATAGGTCTCAATACCCCTCTCCTTGGGTGTGATTAATTTGCTAGCACGGTTCACAGAATTCAGAGGAACACTTCCTTATGTTTACTAGTTTATTAAAGGATATGATAAAGTGCATAAATAATCAGATGAGATGCAGAGAGTGAGGTGTGAGAATGTCTGAGCATAGGAGCTTCTGTCCCCATGGAGTTGGGGTATATCACTACTCCCATGTGGTTTTTGCCAGCCCAGAAACTTTCTGAACCCCACATTATAAGGATTTTATGGAGGATTTTCCTCACATAGGCATGATCAATTTTTAACTCCATTTCCAGCCCCTCTCCTATCTCTAAAGAAGGCAGAGGTTGTGGGAGGTGGATGGGGTTGAAAATTCTAAGCTTCCTTTCATGGTCTGGTCATGACCACCATCCAAAAGCCATCTAGGAGCCCACCCAAAGTTGCCACATCGGGACAAAACATGGTCCAGTGTTCTTATCACTTAATAATTTATGAGAGTTTTAAGAGTCTTGTGTTGGGGACAGGATCAAAGACAAATATGAGGACAAGAGATGCACCTAGTGTTCTTATCACTTAGGAAATTACAAGGATTTTAGGAGCTCTTTGCCAGGAAATGGGGGTGGAATCCAATATACGTATTTCCTATGATCTCACATTCTCTTTCTGTTCAAGTGGTTTAAAGTATGATTCAAGACCCTAACCAAAACAAGAATCCCAAACTGAGTCATCACTTGGAGTAGAGTCACCTGAAAGAGCTACATGGCCACATTATGAACTAGAGACAAACTTATGTTGTATTACTCTCCTCTGATTTGAGGGTTTATTGTTAAAAAGGCGAGTTAACGCCTTTTAACATAGTAATCGGTAACAGAAGAGAGGTGCTGTCATAATAAAACCCTAAAATATGTGGCATTGATTCACCTATTGGCTCTGGATAGTGAAGAAATAGTTACTAGGTAGCTATGTTATACGGTAGCAAAATATTCAGTAAATTTGTTACCTGCTTTCCCTCACAAGACAGACCCATGTGCCAATTGGGCTTGTAAACACTATAGGAAGAGTTTGGAAAACCAAATGTTGGCAGTGTTTTGGGAGACTGTCAGCTCATTTGTCATAGTATAATTAAAAAAAAAAGAGATGATGATTCCAGGAGAAAATTGGCCAACTAATAAATAGAAAGGAAGAGAGAGAGAGAGAGAGAGAGAGAGAATAGAAATTCAAGGCCTTGTAAGCTTGAAAGTCCTAATGTCTAAACCCTAAACAATCAGTGCCAGACTTCCGAAAAGCTGTGAAAGAAAAAAGTTTAGTACAACTTGATGGTTGGAAAAAGGACTCATGGAAAACATCAGATTATGAGTATGTCCTTAATTTGCTCAGGATAGATTCAGGGTAGCTGCCATTAAGTAAAAAGGAAATCACAGGGTGAAGCAACAACATAAATCAGACTGCAAAATCATGTCTAGAAAAAACTACTGGTGTGGCTACTGGCACATGGAATTGATTGGAAAGAGATTGGAAAGCATTAAAAATTTTTTAATGTTTATTTATTTTCGAGAAAGAGACAGAGCAGGCACAGGGGAGAGGCAGAGAAAGAGAGAGACACAGAATGCAAAGCAGACTCCAAGCTCTTAGCTGTCAGCACAGAGCCCAATGCGGGGCTTGAACTCACCAATCGTGAGATCATGACCTGAGCCGAAGTCAGATGTTTAACTGACTGAGCCATCCAGGAGCCCCAAAAACTATTAAAATTTTGAAGAAATGATTTGCCAATGAAACTAAAAACGTACAATAAAAACCATTTGTGATATTAGGATTTAAAACAGCTTGCAGATGCCCAAACTTGCAGCAGTAGGCAGGCTTTTAAATCTATCCATTTCCTAGAAATGGCTTGCTGCCCAATACCCAAGCCTGATGTAGTCAAGGAAAATAATGGACAAGGAGGAGCCTTCCAGAGGTTGAGAACATTGGATAATAGAGTTCTCCCCAGAAAACATAATTGACCCTAATCAAGATTTTCCCTTGCTCCAGGGCAGTGCCTGCCTAGTAGGATTTCAAAATTGGTTCAAACCAGCAACTGCTGTGTTTCTTATTCTCCTAAATGGAAGTGGTGATTGTGGTTATCTTATCCATTGTAATTATATATGTGTTTAGGTGAGGATCACTTCCTAGTCTTTTCGTTCATAGGTCTCCAGAGTCTGGGGCATCAGATTTTGATCAGATGGGAAGGACGGCGTGGCAAGCTGAGAGCCTGGATTTTGAGCTGATGCAGTTAGTGATCGAAAATTTTGGGTTAGTGATGGAGGTGGATGTGTTTCATGCACGGGAGGATGAATAAAGGGATAATGAGTGGCCAGAAAGGACTGGTGAGATGCTCATTAATCTTATTTCCTTCTTTTGGGCACAAGGAAATGCTACAGTTCAGAGTTTCTCTTGAAGTTAGATCATCTAGATAGCAGCCATATGAGGTGGTAAGTAGAACATGGACAGAAGCCATTTGTGTCACTTCTGAGACCTGGCTTCTTAAAGGTCTTTCAATATCTTTCACATACTCTCTCCATTGTCCCATGACTATAAGCAAAGAATCTGAGAGTGGAACTTCCCGAGTCAACACTTGTAAGAGAGCTGCTGAAGACAGCTACCATTCCAACTATGGGCTGTGAATTTGTCAAGTCACTAACATTTTGTGATGGCAAATCAAGTGACTGTCATATTCAAAGATATGATACTGAAGAGATTATGGAAGCTCATTAAGTAAATCTGTATACATACTTAATAAATAACTATTATACAGTCTGAATTTTGTCTGTTGGTGTGTTGGAAAAGAAAGAAACATGTAAGAGGGAATTCCTGGGTTCTTTGGAAGAAAGCAGAGCGTACTCTAAGCATAAATAGGATCACTAGTGAAGTAAGTGATAAAAAATGGAAATGAATTGTTATCTCTTCAAAACAATAAAAAACAGAAACCAACAAGGAGAAGATAAGAATTGGTATTAAATAGTGATTCCCAAGCCTGGGAATGGGTGAAGAGGAGTCAGGGAGTTCATGTAAGGAATTTGAAAAAAATATTATGGAGGAAGAGGGGAAAGTTTTAGAGAGCTCAGTGAATGGGAATTATGTGTTAACCTGTTGCTGTCTTACTCAAGGAATTGTCTCTGTGCCAAGGAGAATAAAAAGCTCACAACTGCTCATTTAAGACATGAATGTTTAAGAATTCCCATGGAAAAAATTTAGTGTATAAGATGATGGAAATCTGGTTTGAAGAGAAGTGAATTATTAAGGAGAAAGAGCTACATTTTTTAAGGGGACTTAGATTTGCTGACCTTTTAACTGTGAATAGTTCCCATCTTTAGAAATAAATTCCATTTATATTTTAAATTTTGCAGCATTTGCTACCACTCCCTTTAATATTTATCCTATTCGTAAGGAGAAAAATTCATTTCTTTATCTATGCTTATTTATCATTCCTAGAGTGCAGAGCATTCAAAGTACTTTGTATACTGTGAGTGTTAAAAGAATAAAGATTCTTTTTTTTTTTTTTTAATTTATTTCTAGGAGAGAGAGAGACAGCGTGAGCAGGGGAGGGTCAGAGAGAGAGGGAGACACAGACTCTGAAACAGGCTCCAGGCTCTGAGCTGGCAGTCAGCACAGAGCCCAACGCAGGCTCGAGCCCACGAACCGCGAGATCATGACCTAAGTGAAAGTCGGACGCTTAACCGACTAAGCCACCCAGGCGCCCCAAAAGAATAAAGATTCTAATCTTCAAGTTTGTAATTCATTTCAACAAAAACTATTAAGCTCCTACAGTGTGTACTCAGCAGTGGGGATATAAAAATGAATAACTTAACTTAATCAAGGAGTAAACAGTCAATTCTTAAGAGGATTATTACATGGCACTCAATTCTATTATGTAGGTTTTGTCCAAAAAAAAAAAAAAAAAACCCATACAGCAATTCTCTGACACCAGCTGAGTGTCCTACAATTCAACTTAGTTCTGACACCATCTACCCAGAGATAGTGTCAGCTTCCACAGGTTAAGGGCTCAGTCCCACAAGACTGCCTTTCACTTCAGATGCCAATGGCAAGTCCAGGTTGTTAAGCTGACTGTAAATCAGAGGTTCCTATGATCCTCCTTATGGGTTTGATTAAGTTGCTAGAGCTGCTCACAGAATTCAGGAAAATAATTTACTCATTAGATTAGTGGTTTATTACAAAGTATTTTAAAATACACAAGTTAACAGACAGAAGAATACATAGGGTGAGGTCCTCAACAAAGTAGCTTTGCCCCTGTGGAGTTTGGGGCCACATAGTCGCCTTGGAAGTGTGACTTAGATGTCAACTGGGAAGCTATCTCTGAACTCTGTCATTTTGGGTTTTGACAGAGGCTTCATTACTTAGCATAACTGATTAAATCACCAGCCATCTGTGATTGGATTCAATCTTCAGCCCATCTCCCCTACCTGAAGGTCAGGAGCAGCGACTAAAGGGTCCAAACCTCTAATCACTTGGTTGGTTCCGCTGACAACCAGCCCCACCCTTAGGTGACCTAGGAGCTTTCCAATAGTCACTTCATAAACATAACAGAAGACACCTTTATGGCTTTCCTCACTTAGGAAATTCCAGTAGTTTCAGGAGTTCTGTGCCAGGAACAGGAAGAAGACCAAACATATACTTCTTATTATAAATCACAGTATCACAATGACTTAGGCTTGTAAAGATTACTACTATAACCCGGTGAAATAGCAAGATGGTTAAGAGCGTGGATTTTTAAGCTGGATTCCCTGGGTTTAAAATCAGCTAATTAATTTACTAGGTGAAAGACATTTGAAGTGTTACTTAACGTTTGTGTGATCAATGGAGGTAATATTGGAAACTTCCTCATAAAGTTACTTTGAAGTTTAAATGAATTAATATATCTAAAGAATCTAGAATAAAGCTCAGCACATAGTAATCACTGTACATATTGACTATGATTGTAATAGAAGAATATATGATGTACTCCGGGAGCAAGGAGAAGGAAAAGTTTAATTTAGTTTACAGGGTGGAGCAGAACCTTTCGAAGAGCTGAGTTTTGCAGACCAAGGGGGAGAGATTGGTATTAAATTATATTTGAAGAATTTTACATACTGTATCAGTTTTTAGAGGGTGAAGTCAAGATAGTTTCTGGTTTAGGTGACTCCTTTAGCATGAACACATCATTCAAAGGATGAATCCATTCCAAATGAGTTTTATACCTGTTAGGGTCTTACATAGTTAATCTGACTAGAAGAGGCTCGATTATATCCAGCTTACTGCTTACTATTTGGTCTATAAAGCCAGGTTTGTTTGTTTGTTTGTTTGTTTTTTACTCTCCTTTTTGTTAGACTACACTTGTAATAGTTATACAGCTTAAATCCTTATTCAGAGCAAGGAAGCGGATTAACCCACACCTTAGAAATTTTCTCTCTAGGTTACTACTTAAAACCTGCTCAACTTCATAATAACTAGTGACTCCTCCCCTGAGGGTTTCACGGTGTTTTCTTAGAAATGAGTCAATGATGACAGGCGAAAAGATGTCTAAATCACATCATACTTTTAATAGACTATTTTAGCTAAGACAGTAGAAAAGACCAAACAATGCCAAAGAAGTCTTTTCTTTTTTTAAATTTTTTAAAAATGTTTATTTTGAGAGAGACAGAGACAGCACGAGCAGGGGAGGGGCAGAGGGAGAGGGGGAAAGAATCTGAAGCAGCCACCAGGCTTCAGGTTCCAAGCTGTCAAGACACAGCCCAACACTGGCTCTAACTCACTAATTGCAAGAACATGACCTGAGCTGAAGTTGGATACTTAACTGACTGAGCCACCCAGATGCCCCAAGAAGTCTTTTCCAAGTAAGAATAAAAGCATCTGGGTGGCTCAGTTGGTTAAGCATCTGATTTTGGCTCAGGTCACGATCTCTTGGTGTCTGACTTTGGCTCAGGTCATAATGTCGCAGTTTGTGGGTTGGAGCCCCGCATTGGGTTTTGTGCTGACAGCTGGGAGCGTGGAGCCTGTTTCAGATTCTGTGTCTCCCTCTCTTTCTACCCCAGCCCCCCTTAATGCTCTGTCTCTCTCTCTCCCCTTAAAAAAATAAACATTAAAAAAAGTTTAAGATGCTCCTGGGTGGCTCAGTCAGTTAAACGTCAGACTTTGGCTCAGGTCATGATTTCATGGTTGGTGGATGTGAGCCCCGCGTCAGGCTCTGTGCTGCTGATTGCTCCGAACCTGGAGCCTGCTTTGGATTCTGTGTCTCCTTCTCTGCCCCTCCCCTGCTCTCTCTCTCTCTCTCTCTCTCTCAAAAATAAATAAACATTAAAAAAAGTTTAAAAAGTAAAGCATTTGCCAATGCACTGAGAAATGACTGCCTATTCTCTCTATAAATGAGATGTTCTCTGAAACATCTCATTTTTGTTCTCTGAAAATGATGAGCTGTTAATTTTTTAATTTCATTCCCAGGAAATTTCAAATTTTCAGGCATTACTATGAATGAGTCTGTGCAGCATTTAGAAGGCTAAAAACAAAGGGAGGAAAGCCAAAGAGAAACACCCGTTTTCAGCATTTGCCCCAGGGCTTTGCAACCAAAGCACCACCCCACTTCTTTCTGAGGTGACTACACCCTCTCTTCTCTAGGCATTGGAATCTCTCCTGGATACGTACAAGCATTTGTCTCTCTGACAAAGTTTCATTGCCAGGGAATTTCTAGATAGGGATCCTGAGTTAAAATCTCAAATTATACGCATCCACCCACCCTTATATTATAATTACTGTCTTGGGGCTTTTAGAAATAACTACACACACCATCAGTTTCACAATTGCTTTAGAGAGTGGTAAGATTAGTAGGCAAGCTCCTAGAGAAATTATGCAGGTGACCACAGTTTTTAATGTGGACCTTGTTAAAATCTTTGAATGCTGTCATGCTGGGACCAAGAGGCCAAGTTTGAAGATTTTATCACAATGCTTTTGGCACAGCACTTAAGAACTAAAATAAAGGGATTTGTAAGTGCTGTTGCCTTAGCTGCCTGCTGCCTGCTTTGGGGTTTTCCCTCATAAAGAGGATCATGTGGTATTTTGGGATAACATTAAGAAATTTTTCTTTAAGAACCACAGCCACAATTACAATGTGGTGGCTGTTTTGCTATGTCTTTATATGATAACTAGTCATCGACAATTTTTTCTATTAATTTCATTTTGGTCAAATATGTTTTCAGAATGAAATTCGAAGACAGGAATTTCCTGCATATATGTAAATTAATTTATTATGAAACAACATATAACATCATAGCCCATTAGAATTAAGAAAAACCAGGGGCGCCTGTGTGGCTCAGTCGGTTAAGCTTCCGACTTTGGCTCAGGTCCTGATCTCACAGTTCGTGGGTTTGAGCCCCGCATCGGGCTCTGTGCTGACAGCCAGCTCAGAGCTTAGAGCCTGTTTCAGATTCTGTGTCTCCCTCTGTCTCTGACCTTCCCCTGTTCACTCTGTCTGTCTGTCTCTCTCTCAGAAATAAATAAAACATTAAAAAAAATTAAAAACAAAAGAATTAAGAAAAACCACAGATATGTTGATTTTACTATTTGGTCTCAGAGGTGAAGGGCTTGCACATGCTGGTTGTGTAGGGCTTGCCCATTTCCTTAAGTTATTCCTAGGCCCTTTGCCTCAATTTCTAACTCAAATTAGCAGTATGCAAGTAATCAGACAGTTCACTGAACAGTACTTGCTACTGTGAATCAAATGGGCTTGCTCTTTCCATTCCAAACCCCTTTTCTCTGTCTGTTTCCTGGACAGGTGGAGGACAGGACTTGGTACATCAGCTCACCTCAGTAGAAGTGGTAAATGTGCCTGCGTCTAACCAAAAGCTTACCCAGCTGGAACTGGATCATCCTTCTGTACTGTTGATATAATATTTTTGCATTTGTTGATTCATTATTTAGTCTTTTTATTGTGCTTGTATCCTAAGTTCTATTTTATATACACGTCAGCACTCAGGCTATAAAAATGGACTGTTTCATCACCAAGGTCCTTTTAGACATAAAATAATTATTTCTTTTTTTAAATTTATATTTCTCTTGTAAACATTTGGAAAATTAAATTAAAATAGAAAGAAGAAGGGCGCCTGAGTGTCTCAGTTGGCTAAGCATCTGACTTCGGCTCAAGTCATGATCTCACGGTTGGTGAGCTCAAGCCCAACATCATGCTTTGTGTGGACAGCTGAGAGCCTGGAGCCTGCTTAAAATTCTGTGTCTTCCTTCCTTTCTGCCTCTCTCCTTCTTATGCTCTGTCTCTCTGTCTCTCAAAAATGAATAAATGTTAAAAAAAAATTTTATATAGAAAGAAGAAAAATATCACTTTTATATGAAACAATCATTTTCTAGAAGGAGAAAGAAACTTTGTATTTGTTCTTAACCTATAAATAGTAAATAAATTCTCATTGCTGAAACTTCAGACAATACTAATAATAAAAAAAATTAAATAACAAATCTAAATTTCATGTAAAGATATCCACTGTTACTACATTATTGTGTTTTTCTTGTTTTTCTGTGCGTGTGTGTGTGTATATTTGTGTAGTCAAGCGGTTCATTTTCAGGATTGGAATAGTGTAAGAAATATAATATATAACCTTTATAGTCCATTTAAGTTACAATATTTCTTCATTCTTTAAATGGCCCTCAAGGTCATGATTTTTAGGAGTATAATAGTCAAACAGATGGAAATAACATATTTAACCATTCTCCAAGTGGCAGAAATTTAGGTTACTTTTTCATTTTATTATAAAATATTGTAATGAACATTTATGTACATAAATATTTATAGTTGTGTCTGATATTCCTGGTCAAATTCCTTCAATTTGGCTAAAGACAATTTCAGCTTTTATTTCTTTAATTTAATTTTTTATGTTTATTTATTATGTACCCAGTTTAAGCTTTTAATATAGATATTTGAATATATCATCAAATTGTCTTCCAAAAAAGTTGTACCAATTTGTAAACTCAGCAATAGTCACTAATATGCCCTTACTGTGTGCAACACTGAGTACTGTCATTCTTTTTAATACCTGATGCTGATTAGTGAACCATAGTATATTCTTATTTCAATTTGCATTTTAAAATTACAAATAAAACTAACATCTTTCTCTCCATCCTTTGTATATCTTCTTGTATGAATTGCTAGTTATTTACTCACTTTTTTGTATTGAACATGCTCATATTTTTTTTCCTTTAAAGATTTTTTTCTTTCAGGGTGCCTGGGTGGCTCAGTCAGCTACCTAAGTTTCTGATTCTTGGTTTTGGCTTAGGTCACGATCTCATGGTTTCGTGAGTTCGAGCCCCGCATCCAGCTCTGTGCTTGTGGGAAGTTATTCTGAACTCACTAGTTGAGAAAACTCCTTGTGAGGGTTAAGGCAAGTTTGCAAGGCTTTTGCTGCCATCAGATGATGACCTATCCCCATCCCCACTCAACTGATTCTGCTTGAGCACCAACCCCCAAGGCACCTTGTTGATTTATTAGGAGTGACTTATTTTGGCCTTGATATGCTGATTGCACCTTGTAAAGGAACTTACTGTAGGAACATTTTTTGTGGTTATGGGAGCAAACATTGCATTTCCTGAAAAACCTGTTTTTCTTAATACTTCCCAGTAAGTGACAAACAGGCTATTGACCCCTGATCACAAAGAATTAACCTTTGCCTTTACCATGCTAAAAGCATTATCCTCTTTGTATTTGAATGCTAAAGGTATCTTCCTTCCTCATATGATGAGCATGAGCTCTCTTATCTGAATCATAATAATAAGGTTATGCATATCAATGTTCTGGAGAATCTCTACTGATCAAAGAATTTATCATCAGAATGCCACTTCTGTGCCATACCCCAAACACTTAATCATAAAACAAAGTTGAGTCTCAGACAGTGTGGAGATGCCTGGCTGGTGACAAGAAAGATTCTCGTAGCTCTCTCATCTCTCTCTTGCCAGACACCCTCCTTCCTTCAGGGACCCCTGGACCTGCTGGAGATGGCATGGACCTTGCTTGGGACTCTCTCTCTCTCTCTCTCTCTGTCCCTCCCTTGCTTATGCTATCCCTATCTCTCTCAAAAATAAAAACAAACTTAAAAAATATATATATTTAAAGATTTTTTTTTTCTTTTTAAGTAGGCTGCATGCCCAATGTGGAACCCAATACGGGAGGTCATGACCCTGAGATCAAGATGTGAGTTGAGATCAAGAGTCAGACACTTAACTGACTGAACCACCCAGGAGCCCCTAACGATTTTATTTTTAAGTAATCTCTATACCCAACGTGTGGTTTGAACCCACAGTCCCAAATCAAGAGTTGCATGCTCCACTAACTGAACCAACCAGGCAACCCAAACATGATAATCTTTTATACTGATTTTTAGGAGACATTTTTTTTTTTATATAATAAAGGCATTAATACTTGGTCTTATGCATTGCAAAAATTCTTTTTTTAAGTTGCTTTCTTATCTGGTTTACATGTTTTTAGGAGTAGATCATGGTGCTAGTAACCTAGTTATGAGGAAAAATTAAACAAAGACAGATGATTGGTCTGGGAGGAACTGATTGGGCATGAATGGTGGTCGTTGGATTGCATTAGAATTTGGATGATTGGTTTACTGTTTTGGACAATGAAATTATAATTTTGGTACTCTAGCCTCTGCTATTTTTAACTCTCAAAACAACCCTTTAAACTGCTATCATCATATATAAGTCACAGATCTACTAAAGTGGCAAAGGCAGACTTACAAGCCAGGCTTGTTCAGCACCAGAGTCTATTCTTATGATTATACCACACTACTTTTGAAGATTACATAAGTGTTTTTCATCCCTATGCTTCTTCAGTATGTTTTTAAATGCCTGCTTGATATTTCATACAGTTGGTGTTCCATAAACTCATCATGATTCAGTTTATTCCTCAAATTCATAGATAAGACACAAAGGAACAGAAAGGATAAGTAACTTGCCCAAGATGACCTAGCTAGTAAAACTAATTCAGGAAAATGGGAGAAGGCCAAAAGCAGTGAGATCTAGTCTGCCAATCTTTTCATCTTGTGCTTCTTCTTTTGCTTTTTATGCCTAGAAATTTCTTCTCTGCCTAGAAGTGAGAGATTGTCAATAATGTTTCCTTCTAATTGTTTCTGATACTGGTTTGCATATTTATATTTAACTCAAGACTGGAATATATTTAGGTGAGAGAAATAAATTAGAGGTGTTTTCCTAAGGTGAGAAACTTGATGAAATGATTCAATGTTTTATCTGGAAGAAAATATAAATGATAAGCTGAGAAATATTTAAAGAAGAGTATTAGAACAGAGAACTAGTATTGTCAGAAATTTTAAAAACAATAATTATGCAATAATTAAATCAGCATGCTCTGTTTTAAGAAAAAACTCTGTTCAGTATAAAGGAATAATTACTATGATGTTAAACTTTATTTTTCTCAAAGAGCATATTCACTTGGTAATTTGGGATTTTATGATTTTTCAGAGCTAGAGGATGTCAAAATAATAACTGAAAAAATAGAAACCCCTCAAATAAAAATCCAAACAAACCTGGTGCTTGTTTTGAAAGCATACATACTAGAATTGGAATCATGTAGAGATTAGCATGACCCCTGCCAAGGATGGCACACAGATTTGTGAAGCCTTCCCTACTTTTCAGTTACGCAAGATGAATTTTATACCTCAATAAAGCTGGAAAAAAAGAAAAAGTCCAACCCTGAATTTTCTCTTAACAAGGCTTGCCCTTAATGAGTTGTGACAGTGAAATAATCCTTTTGACATGGGGCAGTTACCATGGCCATAAACATAGATGTCATGGCAGATGTTGACTGCAAAGGCTGCTGAGTTGATGAGTGAACACTTCTGGGCTTTCTTTACGTGCGCAAGTCTCTTTCTGCATACTCCACACCCTGCTACCTACCAAAGTGCATCTGCTGTAGAACTCTGTCTGCCCTCTGAACCTATCTTTCTACTTTTGAACTGCAATAGGGTTAGGTCATCACGGGCTCGGTCTTCTTCCTTGTTATGTTAAGATTTGGATAAACAGGAACCTCTCCCTGGAATTATGAGGATGTTCCAAAGGGCCTCCAGGTGGAAAAGATTTGGCCTTGACATCACAGAAAAGAAGGGAGAGGTCAGAAAAACAATAATCCTAGAATCAAGGGATTTTAGAAATACGAGCAAGGATTTTCTCTTAATCTTCTATTATTCAACCAAAAACCTATAAACATACATATGGTTTTCAGGATGAGGAACTCAATGTCAGAAATGGAAAACTCAAGGTTGGCTATGTATGAGCTCCAAGATTTGGTGTATTTATTTGCTAACTCTTTTTTCCTTAATGACATTTACAGAAGTAGAGGAAATGTACTTCCTTCTAAGAAAAGCAAGCATGGCAAGATATCAACTTTTCTATAGGAATCAGCCAATTCTATTTTTCTTCTTCTATTTGTCCGAGATTCTTAAATACCTGACTTCTAAACTCTCCAAGTCATGGTCTGGACTAAGCAGTTTTCATAGTCTCCATCATACATAGTCTTGCTTAAGTGGAGGATCATACCTTACGTGTAGTACTCAAATGATGGAAGTTTAGGCTTTTTTCTCCCCAGAAGAGAGATGTTAATATAGAAAAGTCTGCCACTCTGGTTTGCAAAATTTATACAAACTCTAGCTTTCAAGCATTAGTTTATGAGGAAAGGCTGTTTACTTTTCATCTTTGCATTTTCGATGGTATATTTGAGCATAAAATCTTATGCATGTAATTTTTCAACAGAAAAACAATACATACAAACACTAAATATTGAACTGAGGTGTCTAATCAAAGGAAAGCTGTTCATTCATTTTGAGACCAGGAAGCAAAGAAAGGAAGGCAGGCAGGAAGGAAGGCATAAAGGCAGAAAGAAACAAAGACNCATACAAACACTAAATATTGAACTGAGGTGTCTAATCAAAGGAAAGCTGTTCATTCATTTTGAGACCAGGAAGCAAAGAAAGGAAGGCAGGCAGGAAGGAAGGCAGGAAGGCATAAAGGCAGAAAGAAACAAAGAAACAAAGATATTACAAACCTTACTAATTATTTTTCTTCCTTACTTTAATCATTGGCCATAAATTTAGTAGAAAGATCCCCCAAATGTCTCAACTTTCTCTTCTAGGAAGACTATATACAAGCATCATACAAAGTAGATACTCCCTTTTGAATTGGAATATTTATCCTTCTGCAACGTGATAGGAAAAGTTTAAGATCATAGGCGGGCATCAGAAAAATGATTGGGGCCTCTGGGTGGCTCAGTCATTTGAGCATCCTATTTTGGCTAAGTTCATGATCTCATAGTTTGAGAGTTCAAACCCTGTGTCGGGTTCTGTGCTGACAGAGTGCTCCCTCCCTCTCTCAAAATAAATAACTAACCTTAAAAAAAACCTTAAAAAATAAAAAGAAAAAGAATGTATTCTTCTGGAAAATATTTCTAATGCATCATTCACTTTGACATACCTTTCTGTATGCAAGCCTCTGTTGGGTGATATAATCGAAGATTTTCAATATACTTCTCGAGAGGAATGCCATGCTTTTCCCAAGATAAGTCTCCAGTTGCACACGTGCCACACTGGGCAAATTTTCTATAAGGGCACATGCCACATGTTGGAATTTTTGCCAGTTAGTTTCTACATGTCCTTTAGCATTTGCCATGCCTAATGAGAGCTTGTGTGTGCACAAGTGGATGTGTCAAGACCATTTGCCAATTAATCCATTAAAAAATTGTTATGCTACTTTTACAGAAAAAGAAGGGGTAAGGGAGAAACTAAATGCTTGTGCCTTTCCTGTGACAATAAAGGACATATCTTACTAGGTAATACTGTAAGTTTAATATCTAAGTAGCAAGAGAACAGGTGAGAGTTTGCAGGTAAGACAGCCTTGGTTTGCTTGTTTCTTTTCTTTGAGCAAGACTTATTAACTATTTGCCTGGTTTCTAGCTGTGGTTGATTCTAGAGGAAAGGATATCTTTCCATTGATTATAATGATTATGTCACCCTACTCTTTTAAGTAGATTGAAATGATCCTGGAATAGTTTTCTTGCTCTCCTATTTTTTGGTTATCACTGCCCTCGTTTAATTTTACCCATTATTTTTCCTTCATGATTTCTGTGCCTGAGGCAGCATCCTGCACTTCGGTTGCCAAGGTCAGCCGAATATATATAGTTTGCCAAAGAGAGTGGCCCTTTTAGGCTTGTGCACCAAGGGCCCTAATGGGCTATGGTGATAACTGATAATTATAAAGTCATTTTGTTTCCTCTTTCTTTAGCTTTTCTACTATATATTTTTGCATACTCTCTAAAGTTATACGTGGAAAATATTTGAGAAGTTGGAAAGAAAAACCAAGAAAATTAGAATGTGTATCAATTAGTTAAAACAAACAAACCCAGACTGTATAGAAAATAAAAATTGGAATCATTTCAAAATATGATTGGATTAATATTTTCTCACTATCTTCTTCCTTCTTCTCCATCTCACTTCCTTCTCCCATCTTTCTTCTTTCCTTTTCTTTAAGTAATTTTAAAGATAACCAAGGAGTAAGAGTATGCAGTTACAAATATTCTAGTCCTAAAATGAACACATATGCTCTCTCTATCTTGATAGAAAGAAGGATAGATAAGTAGATCTGTATATACACATGCTTGCATGTGAATTTTTATGGTATGTATATCACATATTCTAGATTAGATTAAAGCATAAGACCATAGTGTTAGTTTTGCACATTAGGAAGTATTCCCAGGAAGAAATATTTGTTGCATCAATAAATGAATGAGCCAATAGCTTACTGAGTGCCAAATTCTGTGTTGTACTTTACACAGATAATCTCAGTGAGTTCTCACAATGCAAAGCTTGGGAAACAGAGATTACTGTTAACCTTATGGCAAGGTCTAGGTCACAGATCCATGGACTCAAGAGAGACAGCGAGGCCTGAATTAAGAACAGTACCTACTGCCATGGTATTAGGCATGTGCTCAGATTTTGTAGCATAAGGCTGATCAGAAATCCTCAGTTTAATTATGCATTCTATACACTTAATGCTTGGGATTTGTTATATTGTATTGTGGTATAAAATGCTTGTCCAATATTTCAGATATTTTCTATGAATGCCAGGAGAAGAGTGACAAATATTTTATTTGTCAATATTCCTAGAAGCTATTTGATTTAGAGAAAATCATGAAAGAGTTCAGAGTTTCCAATCCTCCACCTGACTAATGAAATGCATATCTCTGACTATAACTGAAGTTCAAGTCTCTTAGGTTGATCAGCAGTGTTTTCAGAGATAAGTAGAGTTTTTCTTTCATTAATTGATACTTCTGTATCTATTAGATATCTATTCTTCACAGCACATACCTTGAACTGTTGAATACTAGTAGATTAACTTGAAATAATCCTATTCATGGAGTAGGCTAAACTCAGTAAGTCATGAGTTGGTACTAACGGATAGGATGGTGACTGGGAGTAAACGACTGAGTCATAGAGACTGTAAGACTACAGTGCTAGAAACAAAACACAGGCGACGGCCAGCAGGGAGGAGGAGGACAGGGTAAAAGGAATTAAGAAAAAGAGGAAATCTGTTTGAAAACTGACACCATGGATCTTGAACTACAGCCAGCAATGCATTGATATCTATGAACACTGGGGATCTAGGGCTGAGATTAAAGACATAGGTATAGTCTGACAGACTTACTCTGGTTTCCAGCTCTGGGTTTTCTCTGGTTTCCACTCAGTGCCCAGCTTCCTTAGAGTCCTTTGTACGTCCACTATCTTTCTCCCCATAAAGCCAATATTTCCTCTGACCCTTCTTTCTAGAAATTGGGGGCTTGCCTTCACAGTTAGAGTTCCCACTAGCTGAGAGTTCACTGAGATAGTCAGCACTGCCTGGATTTCTGTGTGTTGCCTACAACAGACTGCCTTCCTGCCATGTCCTGCCCATCTTCTGTCACATTTTTCTCACCTGGGATTCGATTGCTTCTTTGTCACCATTCTTTCCATGTAGTGTGTTCTACTTGACTTCTCTGAACAGACCCTCCTAATGCTAGATATGCCTTTCCATGCCTTTAGGCAGAGCTGGTGCTGGACCTGTATTTTGGACTGTCCCCATAGTTAAAAAAAATATCCTGGTTCTCATTAATCTATTCATTCATCAAACTTTATTTATTTATTTATAATGTTTTTAAATGCTTATTTATTTATTTTGAGACAGACAGAGAGAGAGAGAGCATGCATGGATGGGGAAGGGGCAGAGAGAGAGGCAGAAAGAATCCCAAGCAGGTTCCGCACATGTGGAAATGCACAAATGTGAGATCATTACCTGAGCTGAAACCAAGAGTTGGATCTTTAACCAACTGAACTACCCAGGCACCCTCATCAAATATCATTTAAAGTTCCTTTTTCTTTTTTTTTTTTTTCGATAATGAGGGAGACAAAGTATGAGCAGGAGAGGGGCAGAGAGAGCATGTGACACAGAATTTGAAGCAGGCTCTAGGCTCTGAGCTGTTAGCACAGAGCCACAGGTGGGGCTTGAACTCACACACTGTGAGATCATGACCCGAGCTGAAGTCAGAAGCTTAACCGACTGAGTCACCCAGGTGCCCCTCAAATATCATTTATATTCCTTCTATGTGTTAAGCATTGTCCTAGGTATTTGAGATAGAATGACAGAACTAACCCTGGATGGACACAGGAACATTGGGAAGTAATTTGGCAATATTTTGCAAAGTTATATTTGGACACTCCCTCATTATCCAGCTATTTCCTGTCTCAGTTTGTACTTTTAAAACCTCTTCCTTTTCAAAGAAACAAAACAAACCAAAAAACATCTTGTTTCTCTGCATTTGCTTCACATGTGTCTCTTTCATTTATAACATATAGATTATATTTATAGTTTATGTATGTTTGAAATTTATAATTAGTGGACATTGTATCTATAGGTACTTCTCATAATTGTAAAGTAAATTAAAAGTTATTCCTTGGCAGGCGACTTGGTGACTCAGTCTGTTATGTGTCTGATTCTTGATTTTGGCTCAGGTCATGATCTCGAGGTTTGTGAGTTTGAGCCCTATGTTGGGCTCTGTGCTGACAGCATGGACTCTGCCTGGGATTCTCTGTCTCTCCTTCTCTCTTTGCTTCTCCACTGCTCTCTCCCTCTCTGTCTCTTTCTCAAAATAAATAAATAACCTTAAAATCTTATTCCTTGGATAATGATGCTCAGTGGGAGATCCAACTCTTATCTTTACAAAGTTCTTTCCAAAAAAAAAAAAAAGTCTCCACCCTGGTTCCCCATTACATCTGAGCCCAGGTAGTTCATCTTCTGTCAAAGTTCTCAGTCTTGAACTGCAGCACAGCAGATCCTTCCAGAAGCAAATACAACAGCACACATTGCATATTGTTAATTCTTTAAAATATAGAATTATATATAATTCTATTTTCCATATTCTGAAAATATTCACATGGATTAAACTTTGTGGCAACAGAGCAACGTATAAGATGTAAGCTGTGCTCGAGAAGGTATGACCCACATTTAAATCAGTGCCACTCCATAGCCATTAAAAAAACATGTCACCCCCCCACCCCATTTATTGTTTCCAAAGAACTGCCTAATGTCTGCTTTATTTAAAGCCAAAACATGCCTTCCCATGCAGATCAGACTGAGCGGAAAACAAATGAGAAAGTGAAGAGGTGACTGCGAGATGACCCCTCCAGAAGTTGTTAACACACATCTCCAGCTTCATGAGCTCATCACTACAAACTGAGGTAACATTTTTTTTGTGCCTAGATGATTATGGATAAAGACTCTGTCTATCGGATGACCAGATACTGGCACCTGTTTGTCTACCACACTGTTTGGAGAGTTTCCAGGGTACTGCCTTCCATGAGGCCAGGAGCTCTGCTAAGGTCAGGTTCCTCCCCGCAGCCTTCCCATCCGGCTGGCTCACAGGATGCTTGCTACCTTCCTGCTCCTGATGTGTATCCTAGCTCCTCAGTGGCGACACTGTTATGTAATCCTCCATGAGAGGCTTGCTGGGAACTCTCAAAAATAAACTTTAAAAATGAAAAAAACAGAAAAGAAAAGTGGCCATGACTCTTGACTGAAATGTCACCGAATAATAGAAAATGTAAGAGTGCTGGTGAACTGCTCAGCACACACTCTGTTGAAGGGGGAAGCTGCTAGAAACAAAGTTGACCTGTGGGAACAAAGACCTAGGTTTGCCAGACCTGATTTTGCAAGAAGTCTGAAATTAATATTAAAATTTTTTTAATGTTTATTTATTTATTTTTTGAAGGAGAGAGAGATGGGGAGTGAACAGGGGTGGGGGCAGAGACAGTGAGAGACACAGAATCCTAAACAGTTTCCAGGCTCTGAGCTGTCAGTCCAGAGCCCAATGTGGGGCTCAAACCCACAGATTGTGAGATTATGACCTAAGCTGCCATTGGACGCTTAACCGACTGAGCCATCCAGGTGCCCCTGAAATTAATATTTTTAAGTAAAACTTTTCTTTTCAACAGTGGCACTTGATTCTTTTATTTTTTAAATGACACTGCCATGGCCAAACCAAACATCTCTGTGGACCGCAATAGGAGTGTGGGCCACTGACTTATATCATTGACTAATAGCTGCTATTATAAGTAGCTACTCTTAGAACCCATAGCTCAGCTACACTTCCAAGTTCCTGCACAGCAAGCATCAGACTTCCACATGGCATGAGTTAACACACACACACACACACACACACACACACACGTATAGTTCATATGAGGGAGAATTCCATTTTTATCAGGAGAAAACCCACATTCTTTCCACTAATGGAATCTGGCTCAGCCAACTACCTAAAACAGTCAGTGGTTTGTCCAATTCCACCTCAAATAACACTGTAAGGAAAGGGTTACATTATAGTCCAGATGCCACTGTACCAAATTCAATACAGCTTGCCTTTAGTCTTGCCTTCAGGATGAGGCAAGGGAAAGTTCTAACTGCACATATAATACAATTTCATCTCCTACCCTCCTGGAGGCTGAGCCACCCTGACACCCTGGGAGTGAGTTCTTGAATAGAGATTATAAACACAGCTTCGAGGAGCAAAATAGTAATTTTCAGGTTTAAGAGAAACTGTCTTCAGCTCTGTGGAGACAGCCTCGGTAGAAATCAAATTCATACGTAACTTTTACTGAGTAAAACACCTAAGCCCAATGTCAGGCCTCTGTGCTTGAGGACTACTTCCCTACATTCAGGACGCTCCTTGAGAATAATAGAAAGCTACTTGTGTACAAGGGCAAAATTTCCACACGATGCAGGAACACTGCATGTCGCTTGGAAGCTTCTCCTGCTTCAAAATATAAAGTTTACTTTCCACTGGATAGTTTAGGAAGGCCAGCTGCAGGCAAAGCAGATTTAAAGGGACAACAATTCAGCCACAGAAGCAGAAACAAGCAGAGTTCCAAGGTCTACTATCAGTAGTAAGAAACCCCATCGCACTGGGGACAAGGGGAGAGGCCACTTCTCTGCTTGGATAACCCAGCAGGTACACATCCATTGTAGAGAAGATGCATCGGGAACACCGGAATTACCTAACTAATGTCTATTCTGATTGCAAGCTCCCCAGACAATGTTCTGATAATTTGATTCTCCTAGTAGATTTGCCTACCAGAAAAGAATGTGCTGGTCATGCCAAACTGAAAATTATGGTCCACCTAGCTAGACTGACAATGTTTCTCATTGTAAACTAACAAACAAATTTGCTGGTTATATATTTTATTTTATTATTACTATTAAAATTTTTTTAATGTTTACTTATTTTTGAGAGAGAGAGACAGAGACAGAGACAGAATAGAGTACGAGCAGGGGAGGGGCAAAGACCCAGAATCTGAGCTGTTAGCACAGAGCCTGATGTGGAACTTGAACCCACAGACCGTGAGATCATGACCTGAGCTGAAGTCGGACGTTCAACCAACTGAGCCATCCAGGCTATTATTATTTTTTTAATGTTTATTTATTTTGGGTAGAGAGAGAGAGACAGAGCACAAGAGCGGGTGGGGCAGAGAGAGAGAGAGAGATTGAGAGAGAGAGAGAGAGAGAGAGAGAGAGGGAGGGAGAGAGAAAGACCAAATCCAAAGCAGGTTCCAGGCTCTGAGCTGTCAGCAAAGAGCCTGAAGTGGCACTTAAAACTCATGGACTGAGGGATGGTGACCTGTGAGCCAAAGTCAGATGCTTAACCAACTGATCCACCCAGGCGCTCCATCTGGTTATATACTTTAGTTACACAAATACATAACTATGTGGTATAAACACATTGGGAGTGCTTTATGTATTTCACCTACTCATATATTTGATAGTCTGATTTTAAATAGGCATTCAGAGAGCAACATGGGTAAATTAAAGTATCACCTGGTGCGTTCAACTTATTTTTAACTTTTCTTTATTCACATACTGGAAAAATGAATTTTTGTTTTTATTTCTCAAGTTATTTTTCAAGGTTAAATGAATTTATATTTCTTTATCTGCAGAATTTGCAGTGCTGTTAACATGGGGGAAGTGGAGAAAACTCACATCTTTTGACAGCCTATTATTGTTTTGGCTCCTTAAATCTATTATGTCATTTGTTTTGCACAATAACCCTGAGGTAAAACAGGTATTCTTCTCATTTGATAAAAAAGTAGGTGTAGGCATGTTTGTAAGACTGACCCTGGGTCACACAACTAGTGAATTGCAGGACTAAGATTTATATTTAAAGAGGCTAGATGACTCTTTAATTTCTTCTGATTTATTATTGACACATTGTAGCCTCAAGCTCTAATGTAACATATAATCTTGTATGTTTCTAAAAGTTTTAATTTGCCCTATGCAAGGTTTAAATGGTATTTGGATGTGCTGGATTGGGATAAACTTGATTCAAGTCTCATAGACACATGGGATTATAGATGGATGGGCTTTAGAGATATGGGAATCAGGGCAGATTCATGAGACTCCACATAAATTTAAAACCTACATCATTCTAGGGGCTCCTGGGTGGCTCAGTCATTTGAGCGTCTGACTTTGGCTCAGGTCATGTTCTCATGGTTTGTGAGTTCCAGCCCCGTGTAGGGCTCTGTGCTGACAGCCGGGAGCAGGGAGCCGGGAGCCTGGAGCCTGCTTCGGAATCTGTGTCTCCCTCCCTCTCAGCTTCTCCCCTGCCCATACGGGCTCTGTCCTTCTCTCTCTCTCTCTCTCTCTCAAAACTAAATAAACATTTAAAAAATGATTTAAAAAATCCCCTATATTATTCTTTGTGAGGTAGTAGTGGGTGTAAGGAGGAACGAGTAGGAAATAAGTGTGTGACAAAGGAACAAACTGTGTAGCTTCTAAAGAATCAAATTAGTTGAAGGGAAACTAACAATCGCATTCATCCATAGCAGGCAGTTGGCAGGGTCAGCTGCATATTATATCTGAAATGCGTTTAAAACTTATTTGATATTTAACATTAAGCTTAAGCTAAACTCATACAGAACTAGAAAACAAGACCACCAAATTCCCAGTTATTGTTTTCTCTGAAAATGGTTTTGTTTACTTGATAATTTGACTAGGTATAGGTTTTCAGGCTCAAAGGTATTTCATTCAATATTTTGTTCACTTTTTTCATTGCAAGCAGTATGTTGATACAAAGTCTGTTTTTGTTATCCTGTAAGGAATCTATCTTTTCTCTCAGGGCATCAGGATTCTCCTCTTTCACTTTAGATTCTAAGATTTCACCATCTCCTCTCTGTATTTTTCATTTTGCATGGTCCTTGCTGGCTCTTTGTGAGGTTTCATGTCTTTGTGCAGAATTTTGTGAAAATTCTAGACGATTCTCTCCTACAATATTTCTTCTAGTAAATTCTCTCTAAATCTAGTGAAGGGAAGTTATGCTTGATAGGATAGCTTCATGACTGTTTTGGGTTTGAGTTCTCCCCATTTCTCTGTGTGCCACTAGCCCTCAAAAACATTGCCCTATTCCTCTGTGGTAAGAGCCCATATTCATCTTTCCTGCCTGGAGGTAGATACTGCCATTTGTTATGCAGGATGGGGAGGAAGGACATATGCATGGGTTGACCTGCCTGGCTCTTCCTTCTGTGGTGCTCCTACTAATCATCCTACCAATTGCTTCTGTCTAGCTCCTTCTGGATTTCATCACCTCTGTTCATGGAGCATTTATATGGCTGGTTTTACCTCCTAGGTCTGAACTCCCCCAAGAGAATCCTAATCTGTGATGTCTCTCTCTTACCTGTTTGTGTTCTTCAAAGGTCAATTACTGTTTTTGCAGTTCTATAAGTTCTTGTTTATTTCTCTGTTGGTGGTGGTTACAAATTTTATTTTATTTTATTATTTTTTGACTATAGTTGACATGCAGTATCACATTAATTTTGGGTATACAACTCAGTGACTTGAGAACTTTATACATTATGCCATGCTCACCACACGTATAGCTCACTATGTCCTACATCACTATTACAGTATCATTGACTATATTCCTTATGCTGTGACTTTTATTCCTATGGCCTATGTTTGCTTGTTTTTTATTATGGCTGTTTTTATTTTTAAAATATGCTTTACTTCATTTCTATGAATTTAGTGTAGATAGGAGGAGAGATGACATCAAATGTTTGCCATTTGAATCTAGAATCTAGAAATCGGCTCTCCACCCATTTTTCATTAGTATGTATGTTTTGTACTTAGTAATGTGGTCAAGTAATTATCCATGGAATTATCTAAAAAATAACCTTTAAAAATTTAGATTACTTCATTGTATTCCATATTTATTGCTTATAAACTTACCTTAGTCCTTTGCCCACCTCTGTTCATTTCCCCCCAAATATACACATGCACATCATATACTTAGCATAAAAATATAATCACATATATCATAGGTAGATTTAACTATAGTTTGAAAATATAATCCTTCATTAAATGATGATGGAGAAGTAATGAAGGCAACCAAGAGGGTGCGGTTGATATATTAAAACAGTTAATTTTTAACCTTATTAGTCAAGACTATGGAACAGAGATGGGTGAAGTATTCATTTAGATTTTAAGTTATTTATTTATAGTTTGATAATACTATTATTTTCCCTAATGCTAAATATTAGGGCTTAGGGGAAAGAATAGTTTTATTCTTGCCAAATAATAGTACTGAGAGGCAAAGTTTTTCTTGTTTTGAAAAATATTATTTTTAAAGTTATTAATAGAATGGACTCATCATTAAAACACCTTTTTAACTGTAGGTATTTGGCATGGAGAGCTTAGCTGTATTCAACTCTGTTGATCAGCTCCTGCATTTGTGAAATTTATTTCTCAGTTCCAGTCAGTTCTTAAATATCAAAAGCAAATCAGAAATAAACTCTGGGAGCACCCGAGTGGCTTAGTCAGTTAAGTGTCTGAATTTGGCTCAGGTCATGATCTCCTGGTTCATGAATTTGAGCCCTGCGTTGGGCACTGTGCTGGCAGCTCAGAGTCTGGAGCCTGCTTCACATTCTGTTTCCTTCTCTGCCCCTCCCTTGCTCACACTCTGTCTCTCTGTCTCTCTCAAAAATAAACATTAAAAAAAAAGAAATAAACTCTGTATATGCATGTATTTTGAGTTTTTATTAACTGAACCCACATTTGACTGGAAGAGGTTTGTTTTTAAAAAATAAATAGTATTTATGTATATGGTGCCTATCCTCATAGCTACTATTCTACACCCAACTACATATCCTGCTATAACTCTGATCCTTTAACCTCTCAAAGTAATGAAAAATAAAAACTTTTATCATGTGACTGACTGTCTTAAAATTTTAAGGAAATCATACCTTAAACAAAATGTCTATATAAGCAGGAAATTCTGAGAGCTGACCCGGACCCAGACCTGGCCCGTCTTTCAACTCTGCACCCACTGACTGACTTCTAGTTGGATTCATTAACTTCCACGCCCTTCTGTTATCTCATTTGTTGTGTGGTTTGTCTTGTGTTCTGCTTTGTGACCTGTGTAAGAAGCCGAGTTTAATCACGTGGTGAAATGTCATTGAGTTTGGAATCCCGAGCCTGCTTTTATAATTGTGATTAACTTTGCTTTATGATTGAATAAAGCTGATGTTGTGGAAAGACATTTGTGTGTGGGCCTTCATAGCCTGCTTGTGACAGGCGGAAACGAAGACAATACCATCTAAAACTTCCCATGGAGGGGCGCCTGGGTGGCTCAGTCAGTTAGACATCTGACTTCAGCTTAGGTCACGATCTCACAGTTTGTGAGTTCTAGCCCTGTGTCTCGGGCCTTGGGTGACTCAGTCAGTTAGACATCCGACTTCGGCTTAGGTCACGATCTCACGGTTTGTGAGTTCTAGCCCTGTGTCTCGGGCTCTGTGCTGACAGCTCAGAGCTTGGAGCCTGCTTCAGAAGCTGTGTCTCCCTCTCTCTCCCCTTCTCTGCTGGCAGTCTATGTCTTTGTCTCTCAAAAATGAATAAACATTTAAAAAAATTTAAAACCTTCCATGGATTCACAAGAAAGAATTGCTATCTTGGTGTCAAATCTTGAACTTAGAGAAAATAATTTTGAACATATAGCTGCTATTTTATTACAGTGGCCATCCAGCAGAAGGGCAATTGGCCTTCAAAAAGGATACTGAATATTGAGACCATGTCTTTAATGGATTCACTGCTGGGGAACTTCATGCATTTAACAGTACAAGAAGATTGCATAATACACTTTTGAGATGTCAGAAAGGTACAGGTACACAATGGAGTAAGTACTCTATAGGCATGCAGAATGATGCCGTAGAATTGAATTTACCGACACAGACAGATGTTCGTGATACATCCTTAAGTAGAAAAAAGACTAAACTGCATGGTGTCGGGATAGTTTTGGCAGCAAGTAACAGAGCATCCAATTCAAAATGAATTCAAAATGATATATTTGTTTTTATAACCATAATTATTCGACTTATTCACTCAATTCATCTAGTACAGATGTAGGGCACCTTTCAAGGTTGGTTGATTCAGTGACCCAACAATGTTATCAAGGAACCAGGTGGTTTTACTTTGCACTGTCATCCAAATTATGCTTCATCTTACAACTAATTGTCTAAATAATTATAAGATAGATTCCAGGTGCAATTAAGCATAATTACTTGTTTCCTCATTCACATTCAGATAGAGAAGTAAAGAATGGCTTTCATTTGCTGTAAATACTGTAGGAGGTACTTTTCTAGAAGTCTCTAGCAACCATATCCTCATTTATGATTGGCTAGAATTGCGTCAATTGCTGGTAAAGTGACTGTGATTCTCTTTAGATCAGTTAGGCTCACACATTGAGCTAAGTAAGGTCAATTTCCAAAATCAGAATGCTGCTATTCAGTGGAGAATAAGGTGGAATGAGTTTGGAGAGTCAAACACAATTTTTAAAATATCCATCTAATCTCTATCTATGAGTAGACTAGAAAATTAATGTTAGAATATGGTAGTTCCTGGGCAATAAAATGATATATCTTATAGATTTAAAAAATTATCTACATCTATGTACAAATAGTCTAGAAAAGTAATACTACAAAATGGTGGTATCTGGGTGATGGCATTATATTTTTCTGTACACTTTCTTCCTTTTGCTTATCTGCACATTATTTTATAAATAAACTAATTATGTTACAAATAAACACATGGATTTTTTCTCTTTAAACTTTTAGTATGAAAACTTTCAAATAAATAAAAAAATAAAGGAAATAGTATAACGAAGCCTCAAGTATCCATCGCCTAGCTTCAACAATTATCAATTTGTGACAAATCTCCTTTTATGGATTGCTTTGTAATTGTTTGTAAGAAAACTTGACTTTAGTTAAAAACAAGTTAGGATCTAGTCACCTACTTAACATTTTCTCTAATTCATAGAATTCACCTTTACGCAAATCAGTAAAATTAAGCTAAGGATAGCCCAATATTGTTCTTGTAAGTTGCTCAAGATCTCTCTTGAGCCAAATGAATCTCTTTGAAAGTTTGGTTTTGTTCAGCTTCTTACCCTACCTATGCTTTTCAGAAATTTGTACTGCTGTATCCTGATATCAGAGGGAAAATCACATGCCTCTAGGAACTTGGGCATACAAAGGAAGTGGCTTACTGAAAACTAGAGTTATTTTGAAATCTCATTTTTATTTTTAAAATCTGTGAAAATTGGCATTTCACTCTATCTATATTTAACAGAAATAGAATGTTTTAAATTACTCACCATTGCATAAATCTGACATAGTAGGAAGTTGGTCCATGTTGGTTTTATGGCTTCCTGTCCTCCAAGGCACCCTGACAAATACTCCTGTGAACACAAGGTCCTCAGTTTGAGAGGCACGGCCTAGGATTTCTCTTCATTTAAGACTCTGATTCTGCCATTAGATTTTTGTTTTCTTGACTCTGAAACTCTATTCTCTTTAAGGACTTTGGCTTGAATTCAGCCCTCTTGCTTTTTCTACCACAACCTCCTCAGTTAGTATGTCCTATCCTAGGAGCTAATCCTTAGTTGCCGGCCCTATTGACTCTGGTCCTGGCCCAGGCCTGATCCAGTACCCCACAAGAGGATGTCGGGGCCAGAAAACCACAAGCAATGAGACATCCATTCATTTAATAGATTTTTATTGAGTGCCCACTATGGGTCTGGCGCTTGCACAGACCTTGGGAAGAGTATGGTTAAACATGATCCTGTCTTTAAGGAGCCTACACTATCATGGGGACACAGATGCATAGACAATTACAAAATGGGCTAAGAAGTACAACATTTTGTGAAGTACTGTGTCCTATGAAGCACAGAGCAGGGTCCCTGGCTCAAGAATGTCTTCCAAGAATGTGATGTAGTATAATGACAGGAAAGACAAGGAAGGAGTGGCTAGCTAGGTAGTAATTTTCTATATTTTAATGAAAACTTAGTCTTCTACAACCACGCAAATGTTTTCTTCTCTTCCTTTCTTAAAGGTATTGTTAAAAAAGCATTCAATATGGGAACTTATTTCCAGGGTTGCTTATTACATTGATTCAACAAGAAGGGACTAGCACAAAGAATTTGATTACTTAGAAGTGTGGGTTAGAAAAACAATTGTATTTCTTTCAGATTGAGCTTTTTCTGTGAACATCTTATAAACGTATTACGTATTTTATTCAAGTCTCAGGACTTTTGCTCGTGCTGCTGCTTCTTCCTAGAATGAACTTTCTTGCTTATCCCGGTGAAATCTTAATTATTTGTGAGTTCTTGGCTTTCTGTAAAATCTCTGCCAAACAGAATCAATTGCTCCATTGTCTCTCTCCCCTTAGCCCTGGTTTCCATGCCACACACGAAGCATCTTCTTCTGCTTCTCCTGCTATGTCTTCCTGCTAGTGGAAAGCAATTAATCATTCCACCTTCTAACCTCATTACTCAGTATAGCATTTAGATACAATAGTTATTTTAACAAATATATGGATTAAACATATTCAAATTTAAGTTTATTTTCATAGTCAACTGATTATTTTGATTATTTTATCGTTAAATGTCTATACGAGCTCAGGATTCAGAAATTTTAGGTTTATTTTCTCTTTCTTATTTCTCAATAAAAGAATGAGGTAATGGTGGTGACACTGGCATTTGCTCTGAAATTATCTTGATTGGGTGAATATGATGTGAGACTCATTTCCTATTGAGTAATTCAGTAACAATCACACTCAATCATTGGTGAACTCCTTTAAGGTGGAGATAGAGGGATAGGCCTTGTCCACACACAGATGATCAGGGCTGAATAATGAAACTGAAAGAGAAAACAGATGAAGAAAGGCCTGTGCCTACCCTTTCCAGGCCCTTCTCTGGACGTATAGCCCTGCACCTCAAGTTACTTAAGCAAAAGACTGTGTGATGTATAGACTTTTTCTTTTCCAACTTTAGCCCCCCTTTCTTTTTCATTTTAGGTATATATCAGACACAGAAATACTATAAGGTGACTCTTGATACTAGATATTCACCTTTAAATTTTTCAGGCCACTAAAAAATGGTGCATCCATTCTGACAGCCTGATTGGGGGGTTCCAGTTTTAATAATTCATATCCCACACAGAGGGAAGGGTCTCATTAACACTTGTATATTTTGTTTTAACTTTACTAGGCCCAAAGAAAGAGTCACTAATCAGTAGAAAAACATATTACTGTAGCACATTAGGGTTGGGTTGGTAACAGGAAGTTGTGGCTTCCAGAGATCAAAATAACTTTGTTTGCAATGTTAGAAGGAAATCAAAAGAGTTGTTCACCTTAGGTCAAGTTTTAAACAAGCAGAACAACATATTTTACAATAATATTTCTGGTCATTCTATAAATGCTTTTGGGTGAGTCTGCTGTTCTAGACATTGTGCTAGATGCTTTGAAGAATTAAAGATGAATAAAACCAAAGTTATGTCCTTAAAGGAGACTGCAATAAGAGAAAGCCTTTCCATTCATTATAATCAAGATAATTTTGTAACTCCCAGAGGCATATGTGCCAAACACAACTCGCTAGAACTTATTCAGTCATTGCTAGGTTCTGCAGTCCAATTTTGAGTAATTTAGCACCACTTAACCTCCTTTAACTTGGAAACTTCTAGTATTAGAAAATGTTTATAGGGGTGCCTGGGTGTCTCAATCGGTTGGCTGTCCATCTTTGGCTCAGGTCATGATCTCATGGCTTGTGGGCTTGAGCCCTGTGTGGGTCTCTGTGCTGACAGCCAGCTCAGAGCCTGGAGCCTGTTTCAGATTCTGTGTATGTGTCTCTCTCTCTGCCCCTCCCCCACTTGCACTTTATCTCTCTTTCTCAAAAATAAATAAATATTAATATTATCATCCACCAAATCATTAATATTATTAAGTATTCAGTCTTATCTCTTTTTTTGGAATGAGGCATTACATAAAAATACAAGTAGGTTGGGGCGCCTGGGTGGCTCAGTTGGTTGAGTGTCCGACTTCAGCTCAGGTCATGATCTCGCAGCCTGGGTTTGAGTTCCGCATCAGGCTCTGTGCTGACAGCTAGCTCAGAGCCTGGAGCCTGCCTCAGATTCTGTGTCTCCCTCTCTCTCTGACCCTCCCCTGCTCATGCTGTCTCTCTCTCTCTCTCAGAAATAAATAAAACATTAAAAAATATATTAAAAAAATACAAGTAGGTAAGTTGAAAAAAGAAACCAACGAAGACATTGTATCTTTGACTGGATAGTGAATAGTGATTGCTTCCCCGCAGACAATTTAGATAATTTACATATATTCTCCTTCTGGTTAGCCTTATAGATTCAAAAGGGGCAGTGTTTCAGGTCTTGAGTTTAATTACTTATCAAAAATACTTTAATACTAGAAAACCATCAATCTAGAAGTGTAAAATGCACTATTAAAGTATGGTAGTTAACAACCCAGCTTATAACATATAACTAGACTGACTGGGCTCAAATCCCAGCTTGGAGACTTACCAGTGTGTCACCTAGGTTGAGTTATATAAATCTGGACAAAACAAAAACAAAAACAGGGTTTCTGGTTGGCTCAGTTGGTTAAGTGTCCAACTCTTGACTTAGGCTAATCAGGCCATTGTCTCACCATTAGTGAGATCGAGTCCTATATCAGGCTCTGAGCTGACAGCATGGAGCCTGCTTGGGATTCTCTCTCTGTCTCTCAAAATAAATAAATAAAAATATAAAAAACAAAACAAAAACAAAAACAACCCAAAGTAAACAAGTGGGAATACACAAACTAAAAACTTCTGCCCAGCAAAGGATATCATCACTAGAGTCAAAAAGCAACATAGGAAATAGGAGAAAATATTTTCAAACCACTTATCTTATATAGGGTTAATCTTCAAAATATGTAAAGAACTCCTACAACTCAAGCAAAAACTAATTGCCAGATTTTTTAAATGGGCTAAGAATTTAAATAGACATTTTTCCAAAGAAGATATACAAATGCTCCCTCCCAACCCCCCGCCACACACATGAAATGCTCTATACCACTATCAGGGAAATACAAATCAAAACCAGAATGAATAACACCTCAAGCCTGTAAGGATTGTTAGTATTAAAAACAAAACAAACAAACAAACAAAAACATTGATGAGGATATGGAAAAAAATCGAAATTCTTGCGCACTGTTGGTGGGAATGCCAAATGGTGTAGCTACTATGGAAAATAGTACGGGGGTCTCTCAAAAAATTAAAAATAGAGCTATCACATGATCCAGCAATCCCATTTCTGGGCATTTATCCAAAAGAATTAAGATTAGTATTTTGAAATGATATTAGTACTCCCATTTCACTATAGCATTATTCACAATAGCTAAGACATGGAAACAAACTTAATGTCCATGAACAGATGACTGGGCAAATAAAATGTGATATATAAAAACAGTATTTTTTGCAGAACTAGAACAAATAATACTAAAATTTCTATAGAACCACAAAATACCCTAAGTAGCCAAAGTAATTTTGAGAAAGAAGAACAAAGCTAGAGGTTTGAATTCCAGATTTCAAAATATACTACAAAGCTATTCTAATAAAAAATATGGTAGTGGCACAAAAATAGACACATAGATCAATGGAACAGTATAGTGAGCTCATAAATAAACCCACATACATATGGTCAATTGATTTATGACAAAGACATAAGAATGTACAATGAGGAAAGGACAGTCTCTTCAACAAATGGTATTGGGAAAACTGGAAAGCTACATGCCAAAGAATGAAACTAGACCAATTTTCTATACTATACACAAAAATAAACTCTAAATGGATTAAAGAACTAAATGTGAGATCTAAACCCATAAAAATCCTAGAAGAAAACACAGGCAGTGATTTCTCTGACATTGGCAGTAGCAACTTTTTTCTAGATATGCCTCCTAAGGTAAGGGAAACAAAAGCAAAATTCAACTATTGGGATTACATCAATATAAAAAGATTTTGCACCATAAAGGAAAAACCATCAACAAAACAGAAAGGCAATCTACTGAATGGGAGAAGATATTTGCAAAAGATATAGCTGAGAAGGGGTTCATAGCCAAAATTAAAAAACTTATAAAACTCAACACCAAAAAAAAAAAAAGAAAAACCAAAACCAACCAAACAAACAAATAAACATTAAAAAAAGAAAAAGAAAAAAATGATTTATTAAAAAATGGGCAGAGGACCTGAATAGATAGTTCTCCAAAGAAGACATACAAATGGCCAATAGACACATGAAGAGATGTTCAACATCACTGGTCATCAGAGAAATGCAAATCAAAGCCAAATGAGACATCATTATACATACTGTCAGAATGGCTAGAATAAAAAACATAAGAAATAACATGTGTTTGAGAATATGTAGAGAAAAAGGAATCCTTGTGCACTTCAGGTAGGAATGTAAATTGGTACAGCCATGGTGGAAAACAGTATGGAGATGTCTTAAAACTTAAAAATAGAAATAGTATATCATTTAATAATTCCACTATTTAGTCTTTACCAAGAGAAAATGAAACACTAGTTTGAAAAGATATGTACATCCTATGTTTATTGCAGCATTATTTACAATAGTTAAGATATGGAAGCAATGTGGCCATTTGAAATCTAGCCATTTGTAGCAACAAGGATGGAACTTGAGGATGTTATGCTGAGCTAAATAAGTCAGGCAGAGAAGGACAGATACCATATGTTTGCACGTATAGGTGGATTAGAGGAACTTAACAGAGGACCATGAGGGAGAAGAAGGGGAAAATAGTTGGGGAGAGGGAAGGAGGCAAACCATGAGAGACTCTTGAATGCTGAGGACAAACTGAGGGCTGATGGGGGTGGGAGAGAGGGGAAAGTGGGTGATGGGCATGGAGGAGGGCACTTGTTGGGATGAGCACTGTGTGTTATATGGAAACCAACTTGATAATAAACTATTTAAGAAAAAAAAAGATATGGAAGCAATGTAAGTGTTCATCAATAGATAAATGGATAAGGAAGATGTGGTCCACACACACACATGAATACTATGCAGCATACGAAAAGAATGAGATGTTGCCATTTACAACATGGATGGACCTAGAAGGAACTATGCTGAGTGAAATAAGTCAGAGTGAGAAAGACAAATACCATATGATTTCAGTCATATGTAGAATCTAAAAAACAAAACAAATGAATAAACAAACAAACAGCAGAATCAGACCTATAAATACAGAGAACAAACTTATGGTTGCCAGAGAAAAAGGGGGTGGGATGATGGGAAAAATCATCAGTAGCAGATGAAGGCTTCCAGTTATGGAATAAATAAGTCATAGGAATAAAAGGTACCCATTGAGAATATAGTCAATGATGTTGTAATAGCATTGCATGGTGACAGATAGTGGCTACACTTGTGGTGAGCATAGCATAATACACAGAGTTGTTGAATCACTAGGTTGTACCCTTGAAACTAATGTAATGTTGTGTGCCAACTATACTCAATTTTTTATACATTAAAAACTTTAAAATTTTTTAAAAAGTTTATAATAAATACCATCCCCTTTGCTGAGATGAAATAATTTAAAAATAATAATATTTTTAAAGGTTATGGTGTAATATAAATTTCCTGATGAGTATATTTTAAATTTTGCTTAAAAAAGAGAAACTATGGTATATCAATTTATTGAAATACTATTTAGCCTTAAAAACGGAGGAAAATCTGAAATATGTGACAACATGGATGGACCCTGAGAACATTATGCTAAGTGAAATAAGCAGTCACAAAAGGATAAATACTACATGATTCTAATGATACAAGGTATCTAAAATAGCCAAACCCACAGAATCAAGAGAATGGTGGTTTCCAGGGACTGAGGAGGAGACACAGGGAGTTTACTAATCAATGGGCATAAAGTTTCAGTTAAACAAGTTGATTAGCCTAGCGATCTGCTCTGCAATATTGTACCCACAGTCAACATAATGTATATTCAAAATTTTGTTAAAAGAGTAAGTTTCACATTAACTGTTCTTACCACAATAAAATAAAGATTTTTAAAAATTACATCAATCCTTTGTATTATAGTTCCCTTGTCTGCAAGATGGAGATAAAAATGATGCCTGCTTTATAGGCTTGTTGTGAAGATTAAAATATGGATGAAATGTCTGGAAGAGGATATGACACAGGTAAGCATTTCATAAATGTTACCTATTATTATTTTTTACTTGAAGATAAAAACCTGCTACCTAATTAAAGCAGTAGCCTCATATTAGGATACAAAAAGACTGGGTACAAAGAAATGCTCAATAAATAATTCAATCAACAAATATTTTTGAGTGTCATGTTTCCTGTGCTATCTAGGTCTAAGGATACAGCCAAAGACAATGACACAAAGATCTTAGTCTTAAGGGTTTTCATCTTAATGGTGGAAACTGTAAATAATTTTAACTATTAATAAATATTTTGAAGAAAAAGAAGGCAGGCTAACAGGATGAAGAGAGATGGGAGATATTAGTGACACAGACTGTTTTAGATGGAATTGTCAGGATTCCCTTGAGGAAATAATATTTGAGCATAGACATGAGTGAAGTGATAGAGTAAATGCTGGGAAAATCAATGAAAATTCTAGGAAGTGGGAACAGCAAGTATAAAAGCAATGAGGCAGCACACTTTCTATTTGCTCAGGGGTCAAGAGCAAATAGAAAGAGTGACATCTAGTATTTGGAGATAAGGTGGGAGTAGCCAAATAATTTTGGATTAAAAATAGATACCTGCAATTGATCAATAGAAATGATGGAACTGATTTAAAAAATATTCCAAGAAGCATAAAATTTATCCAAATTGGGGGCCACAATAAGATATGTTTTTTACAAAAATTTTTAATGTTTATTTATTTTTGAGAGACAGAGAGAGACAGAGCATGAGTCAGGGAGAAGCAGAGAGAGAAGGAGACACAGAATCTGAAGCAGGCTCCAAGCTCTGAGCTGTCAGCACAGAGCCCGACGCGAGATCATGACCTGAGCTGAAGCCAGACATTTAACCAACTGAGCCACCCCGGTGCTCCTACAATTAGATGTATTTGCAAGAAAGACTTTAGGATATTGAATAGAAGGAATTTTTTTTGTTGTTCACAACAAAAAAAGAACTAAGTAACAGCCTTCCTATGAGAAACTGGAAAGAGATACCAAAAATTGGGGCCAGACTCTGGCCCTCACCAAAAGTAGACACACTGTGAGGTGAAAGAACTTGTTCTCCTAACAGCACTCAACTCTCAACATGCATTAAGAGGAAACTAGGGGAGAGTGGTGAAAGTCAGCAAACTCTTGGACAGCACAGTGTTCATAGGAAAAGGTTATTCTTCTTTCTCTTCCCAATGATAAAAGCTCATTGGGAGAATCATATGTAAAGATCATGTGTATGTGCATGTACATGCAAGTGAGGAGATTGGCTTCTCCTTCCTCAGCTGGATGGATGATAAGCTATTGAACACACAAGTCTAACTGGAGCTTCTATGACAGTTGTGTGGTGAGAGTCTTCTTCCAGAATTTAAGAACTTGCCACCTGAATTTGGGGAGCCACTTGTGAGTCAAACATAGCTGCTCACTTCTAACTTCAGGTTTTTGAAGAAGAGTTCACTGGAGTAGCTCACACTAACAGGGTAGGAAGGGATTGCTGTCAAGAATTTGTTCCTAACAGGGATTAAATAGCCTCCTCTACCTAATGCTGCTATCCTGTGGTTCTTGAAGGTTCAGAAGGTGATCTCAATGGTTACCGTAGCAGCTTGAAGGAAAGGAAAAGGCAGGATAACTTCTTTTTCATTTATTTACTTTTGAGAGACAGAGACAGAACACAAGTAGGGGTGGGGCAGAGAGAGAATGAGACACAGAATCTGAAGCAGGCTTCAGGCTCTGAGCTGTCAGCACAGAGCCCCACATGGGGCTTGAACCCACAGACTTCGAGATCATGACCTGAGCCGACACTTAAGACTGAGCCACCCAGGCGCCCAATCTTGTGGAATTTTTAAAACATTGAAATGTAAATTTTCATCCAGCTCCTCAGTTTTGATAAAGCATTGATTCTGTGAACTGTCTTTTTGGTTTAACAAAGTAAATGTCAACTTCCCTCCAGCAGTAACATATAATATTAACTCTCCAGGCCTTTGTTAAGGCTATAAACTCAGACTATTTCCTTTTCTGTTCATTTAAAGGTTCTCTGAGAGGGATGCCTGGGTGGCTCAGTTGGTTAAGTGTCTTGATCTCAGCTTGATCTAAGCTGAAGTCATGATCACAGCGTTCGTGAGACGGAGCCCCCAGACAGGTTCTGTGCTGATAGTGTAGAGCCCGTTTGGGATTCTCCCTCTTCCTCTCTCTCTCCCCCTCCACTGCTCACTCACTCTTTCTTTCTCTAAAAATAAATAAATAAACTTAAGAAAAAAAGATTAAAAGTTTTCCAAGAGAAATGATATTTCAGAAAGTTCATCTAAGGAACATGGATATCTCTAATCTAGGTACTTTGAGTTCTACCCTTGGATCAAGCTAGGCCAGTGGAAGTATACATTCATGACCCATAAATATATCTCTTATAAAAATTCATCACTGACCTTAACTTCAAAGTTATGTTCTCAGTCTTCTTTGAATTTATTATAAAAAAATAGTTATATAATATTCTCTTCTAGTTCTTGATAAAAATATTGCTAACATTATTCAATGCATTGCTCAGTCTAGCCCTCTCTGGGAAATTTCTTCATCAACTTAGTGGCAGAAAAAAATCTCTCTGGATGTGCTTTTTTTCTTCCAAAGATGAGAATTGTAAAACTTTCTAAGTTTCCCTTGTTTTCCCTGTTGCCAGGAAGTTCAAAGCCGTTTTCAGCTCTATCAGAGCAAGTATGTTCAACAATATATAGAACATATTTGCATTTGTACTTTTTCTCGAATTTATCCCTATTTTTGCAATTTAGTGTCTATTTTGGGCAATGTCTACTTGTAGAGATGGAATATAGCTAATAGCTAAATAAATTTACTTCACATCCCAGAAAGAATTTGTTTAGAAGACTGAAAGCTGATCTCCCAACATGAAACCAATTAACCTTAAAAATGCTTTTCAAAGACTAGCTGCAAACAATTGTTTTAAAATGAAAATGGGTCCAAAAATCTTCATTCATTCACCAGTTTAACAACACTAACTAGTTTGTACTGTATATTCTAACAAATTAAACAATGAAAAGGTTGTTTTAGTGTGTTATTGTGTATTAATTGTAAAAACTCATGTCTGGTTTGTGTTGTAAAGCTTAGCAAAACCTCACATCAATACCCAGAAAAATTATCCCTAGCATCATGAATATAGTTCTGTCAGATGCAGGACATTGCATGGAGGAATTTATTTTTTCATTTTATAATGTTTTTTATTTGAAAGAATTTGCCTTCTTTGTGTATACTGTAATGTTATATTCTCTACGTATTTTACAGGGATCTAAAACATCTCTCATTTAAAATATTATCCCTTTAAATAAGCAATTTAAGGGAAAAAAAGATATTGTGAAACTAAACTTAAAAAAAAATCCTTTGGCTAAACACCTCTCAAACAAAAGGTTGATAATAAGATTAATCTGGATTAATAAGATTTCTTGCCTTCCTAACTACAGGACAAATTTCTTGTCCTTCCCCTTCCTCAAAAACACCTCAAAAAACACGTAGAAACCAAGCTAGAGATAAGGATTCTTCCCTGATGCAGTTATGGGACAGACCAGAAATTTCTTTGTCAAACAATTCCATCTCTGGTCATTTGTGTGTGTCTGCCTTAATGCCAGGAGTGCAATACTGGGTTAAAAGCAACCCCGGGCTCGCTGATGTCGACTTCTCCATTGAAAAAGTAGTGGATGAGATAGGCTGAGAAAGAACCATAGCTATATAGTGACACTCAAAAGAAAAGGCTTAGAGGCAAAAAAGGAAGGCTTTCACAGACAGGTACAGATGAGTTAATGAAAAACAAATCACATTTTGGCTAAGAAAATAAGACTGAGAAAGGAGAGTTGGTGATCCACCAGCATGTTTACATGATCTCTTTACTGAAATAGAGTCCAAAGGTTATTGTATTGATGTTCCTTGTTTTCTCAGCTTGAACAAATTCGGGTGAATGAGTACCTTCAAAACAATACATGATAGGAGGAAACGGATCCACAAATGACAATAGCTGTGTGTACTCTGATAACTCGCTCATTCACTGGTTTAACATTGGTCAATCTGTAATGCTAACCCAATAAATTGACCAATAAAAGGATTGCTTTAGCATTACGAAGACATGACCTAGGTATAACTTTGAGGGCTTCCCTAGATTAATTATATTATTATGCATAAACATCACTATATTATCAGGCATAAAAGAAGTTGACTCAAGCTAGGGGATATTTAAACAGTGATAAAAATCACCCATGACTAGCCACACTGGCACTAGACTTCTTCAGCATACTCATGCTTATGGCTATTAGATGCCTCATTGCTATGACATTGCTAAGTATAGGAAGGACTACGGAAAAGTTTGTTGGGTGGTAAAAATACCTGTGGTTCAAGCTGTTATTTTACTAGTTATGCAATATAACGTATCTACCGTGGGTTTCCAGGAGACTCAAGTCGACAAATATATTCCTCCTGACTCTGCCTCCACATTGCACAGAAGGACTCAGGGAAGACAGACTGCTCTGATCTCAGTCATGAAGAGGAGGATAACTCTTTGAATACATCTTCTTTATGCCGCACTTTAGGGCCAACGGATCACAAAATAAAATTTATGATTTTAGGAAAACAGCGATGAAGAATAAATATTTGAATAAAAAACTTTTGCCCTAAAATCTTTTTGTCCCCCTCTTAGAGATCAATTAACTTAAACATGATTGACTTTGCTTTTTTTCCCCTACAACTCTAAGAATAACTATTAAAAAATGCCTAAATACATGAAATGCCCCATTGTGTGGATAATTTAGTCTCATGTTTTATTCCTCCCTCTTTCTCTGTCATCCTTCAAATGTCTACTAAAGTATAAGCAATATGGGGCGCCTGGGTGGCTTAGTCGGTTAAGCGTCCGACTTTCGCTTAGGTCATGATCTCGCGGTTCGTGGGTTCGAGCCGCGCGTCGGGCTCTGTGCTGACTGTCGGCTCAGAGCCTGGAGCCTGTTTCAGTCTGTGACTCCCTCTCTCTCTGACCCTCCCCTGCTCACACTGTCTCTCTCTCTCTCTCCTAGAAATAAATTAAAAGAATAAAATAAAATAAAGTATAAGCAATATCATGAAAGTTGATGACACATACAAATGCTCTCTGAGTCGCCTGAATGAAAGTCATTACTATAGGAAGGGTGTACTTAGAATTATCTTTTGGTTGACATCCATTCATCCTCTATTCACGCATTCTTAATCTCTGGTTTTCTATAATTCTAGCATTTATCCATAGGGGTTTTTAAAAAATCAGGAAGCCCTCTCATTTTCTGTATCTACATCTTTAGATGTACATAACCCTAACTTTGCATGACCATCGGACCTTATAAAGAACTTATTTGAGTTTGGAATTTGGATTTTAGTAAAGAAAAAAGTCATGAGATTCTATTACCCAGGCGCCCCATCCAATCTTCCTTCTTTATGGTGATTTTTAGGACTGGTCACACATCTCCTCCTCCTTCTCCTCCTTCCTTCCATATATATTTTTGAGATCCCATACATGTTAGGAATGGGGTTACTGTCTATTAAGAATTCAGTCTAATGGAGTGGAGATACAAGTAAACAAAAAATTCTAGCTCAATACAGTAAGTGTTATGATACCATGAAAGCACAGGCAAGATACACCTAACCTCATTTATGGGGATTAGGGAAGGCAATTTAAAGATTATACCTGACACAAGTACACAGATATCTGTATTACATGTATGAACACACATTTTTTGATACATCATTTACTTTTCCGAAGCAAGACAGTAATGACTCAGTGCTGGCTGACATGCCTGTGTCCAGTATAATGAAAGACATAAACTCTCTCAATTTGGGGTTAATATTTATAAACTACTTGGCTTTTCTAGAAGAATGATGGCACATAGTTTTAAGGTATTCATGCTTTTCTAATCTCTATTATTTTTTCAACAGATGACTTACAGTCAATACCAAAGGAGGACTTTCATTACATGCATGGTAGAGTGGAAAACGTGTTAGATAAATTAAAAAATAATGCTGTTCCTCCTGAGTTGGTGTCATAAACAATGTGATTTTGACCAACTCATTTAACTTAATTAAATCTGTTTCTTCATTGAAAACATGAGGAGGCTGAGCAATATGATTTTAAAATTTCTTCCCAGATTTAAACATCTGAACTTCACAAAACCTCTGGTGCACATTAACACTTTTAAGCTATTATAATCTCAAGGCAGTAGCTTTTAAGTCCTCACTCTTAGAAAGTGCTTATAATTATTTATGTTCTATGCTCCCTATAGAATTGACTTAGTCCTGCTCCTCATACAAACAGTCCCCACCACACTCACCAAGACCCGTCAGACTGGTTCTATTTAGATCATTAGTGACTTGTTTCTTCACCTCAATCCAGCCCACAAAATTGCTGATATAGCCTGGATGCACACACTCGATCATCGACCTCAGTCTCCACAAGACTCTTCCCTGCTGGTCAGCAATGTATCGGTGAGTTCCCTTTTTCTTTGTCTTACATTAACTTGTAGTTCAAAATGCCATAAACCACACCTCAGAATGTGTAGATCTCTAATTTATTATTTGTTTAAGAAAATATTTTTGATTTTAACATGAAATTATGCTGAGAAATACGTTTCTCTTTTTTCTATATTAGTATTCCCTGGCATGTTAGGTTTCATCCCAAATATTTTTAAATATATTTTCAGATGGATTCAATAAAAGATAAATGTAGATGGGATTTGACAGCTGTCTTGTAGTTAGCTTGTTAGTTAGTTTCAAGAATAGAATGTGTTCTTAGCTGGGGCTTTGTTTTATTCAGAAAATATTTTTATTTTGAAAGGTTTACATGAGAAAAAAGAAATCTTAAATCACGGAGATCAAAATTACATTCATTTCTAGAAGTAAATAGTTTAAATTTTAAAAGTTATAGATGTTTTGAAAGGATAAGAGTAATATAAGGAGACAGTCTGATTAAATTATTAGGGTTGGATTTTAAAAATAAATCCAATGATATACTTGGCTATAATCACTCTAACAGATAAATCATAATTATTTTGAGGTTGTTTTCATTCAAAGTTAGAATCTAAACAGTAACAAAGTTTCTATGTACTAGTTTGGACTGAAAAATTTTTATCTTCAGATTAAGATTTTATTTTCTCTAAGTGATATATTGGCATGTCATTTTTTTAAAAATTCTACTTTTAGAAGAAAACAGTTTGGAAAAACGTCCAGTAGAATCTTAATAGGGAAAAACACTCAGGTTCTGTCATTGATAGAAAGTTCCACATACTTGTTATTAAAAGTTTAATACTCTTGTATACACATTAATGAAGTAACTAAGAGCTACAGACATAAATTGAATCAGACTTCAAGGCTCCCTACCATTTGCAAGTACTTCTCTATAATCCATGATGATTCTTCTCTCCTACACATTTTACTACATTATCTTTAAGAATATTACTGTAAAAAAGAGTGCTTTTATTTAAACATATAATCTATCAAACTCAAGATACTAAATAGATTTCAGGCTTTGTCTATGCTAGATAGGAGTGAGTCTAGAAATTCTGTAGAGGAGCTATAATGCAGGGGTATTGGAATGTATTTTTCTTAGTAGAGTCTCTAATTTGAAGGAAAAGATGTACCTATTTTTGGGTCCTACTTCAGAGCAGAGGGAAGATACCTCTCAGGTAAAAATAAAACAAACAAAAAACTCCTTCCTGATCTAAAATGGTAAAAAACGTGGAGTGTATCTCTGTCAGCCTAGGGGATGTTAAGAAAATGGGCTAGAATGCAAAGGGATTACATTTACTATGCACATTTGCACGAGGAAGTGCACCAACTGGAATACTTTGAAGAGAGAGGTGTAATTGAAATACATAGAAAATTTCTTTTTAAGGACATTCATTCATAGCTGGGAAAACAGAAAAAATTACTGGAGGGTTTTATCAAATGGCATGCTCCTTCCTCTTTAACTAAACATCTGAGAGCCTTCTCCCTCACTGCACCTGTTCTAAATGAGAACCACTATTTTAGAGCTTAAAGATAAGAAGAAATTTAAACCAGGTAAATATCATTTTTCATATGCTACCATTTCTCCCAAATTCTTATTTCATACTATTCTTTGAGCACAAAGGGAATAACAGACGGATTTTATAAAAACACACACAGAGAGCGGAAGGTTAAAGAAAAATTTACCAGGAATAAGTTCATAGGGAAGAGATTGGGAAGAAAAGAATGTATTAAATATAATTTAATAATTAAAGAATCTATTAAATATATTTATTGATGATGGGGATGTATGCTAACTGTAGTTACCTGCAATCACTAATAAAAATGAAAGATAAGCAGACTGAATTTATAGACAATATCTACACAAATTTAGATGCACAAAGACAAGATGAGTAATATTGAAATTAAAAAATGTACAACTTTAATTTTTACTCAGTAGGGTGACAACCACCTCTCAGTTTGTGTGTAGTCCATGGACCCCTTTCATTAGATTCAGTGGGTGCTTATTAAAAAATAGAAAAGCCTAATTCTCATCCTAGAAATTCTCATCAATCTCTGGTTGAGCCATAGGAATCACATTTTTTTAAAAGTTACACCGGGGGTGCCTGGATGGCTCAGTTGGTTAAGCTTCTGACTCCAGCTCAGGTCATGCTCTTGTGGTTTGTGGGTTCGAGCCCCGCATTGGGCTCTGTGCTGACAGCTTGGAGCCTGGAGCCTGCGTTGGATTCTGTGTCTCCCTCTCTCTCTGCCCCTCCCCTGCTCATGCTCTGTCTGTCTCTCTCTCTCTCTCTCAAAACTAAACAAACATTAAAAAATTAAAAAAAAAGTTACACCAGGTAACTCATATTCACATTTAACTTTGAGAAGTACTGATACAGTGTAAAGCTGTAAAAAAGAAGGGAACTTGTAAGGCAGAATGGAATTAAAGCACAAATGAAATAGGTCAGCTTTTAATAGAGGGTTAGCCCTTTGTTTTATTTAAATTGGTATAATTATATCATAATGGGAGGTGATCTCTCCCTAGTCACTTTTCCCTCTAAGGGAGAAGAGTACTCATTTATGCAATGTAGTGATGATTAAGGAAGAGAGGATCATTTTAGAAGGTATGGGAAACTGAAGGGTGGATACAGACATGATTTGAGTAGTTTGTCTTCAACAGGGAGGGTCTTAATATGGATCAAAAATATGTTTGTTTACAGAGAAACCTTAACATAAAACCAATCAAGCATATCCCCCTCCCCCACTGCCCATCCCAAATCATCCATAGATAGTGATATTGAAAGGTCACCAAATTGATGTTTAGGCCCGGAGTTGCTATGGGATCCTGAACAAAGAAAACCATCTGTTGAGCACTTATTATGTATTGTACATTTTGTAAAATACTATCTCATTCTATTTTGGAAATGCCTTGAGAAACACTTACTGAGGGACACCTGGGTGGCTCAGTTGGTTGAGCATCTTTCTTTGGCTCAGATCATGATCTCCCAGTTCATGGGTTACAGCCCTGCATGGGGCTCTGTGCTGACAGCTCAGAGCCTGGATCCTGCTTCGGATTCTGTGTCTCTTTCTCTGTCTCCGTCCCTCCTCACTTGAACTCTGTCTCTGTCTCTCTCTCAAAAACAAACAAACAAACAAACAAATAAACAAACCCAACACCCCCCCTCCCCTTATTGTGATTGCTCCTTTAAGAGATGAAATAAATGTGGCTCAGATTATCCGGGGTTAGTAAGTATTGAATTTAGAATTTGATCTTGGTCTTCTTGGCTCTAAAGTCTATGCTTTACTGCCATAACACATTGTCTATCATGTGAAGGGAGCTAAAAGAAGAGTCTTTGGAAAGTTTGCATTCTAACAGAGAAAAGGGAAAACATGCACACACTCACATATACAGCGCCGGAGAAAACGTGCATGTATGTGTAGGCATATATGGCTATACAATGTCCTAGGCAAAGAAACAGATTGTATGCAGATTGATATGAAATAATGTACACATATGCTTAAGGAAGAAAGGTGGTGGCATGTATTTTACTTTCATTGATACATTTTTAGAAACACTTGAAAGAATGCATGGACTGCCCTTATTTAATTTTCTTAAAGCTATCTTTGTATTTGAACTCAGTGAAAATGTGACCTAACTTTTCCACACTATCTCAAAGGTGATCAGTGACTGAGAGTATAATACCTCAATTACATCATCACTGTTTTCTAAAAACGATTACAACATTTGCTGTTGCATGAAAATCAAGTTCAATTCATGCAGCATATCATGGAAGGAACTCATCTGTCTGTAGTAACTCTGTCTCAGTGGCCCTTTGTTATTTTTCCATTGTTGTCTGCTTTCCTTCAAAAATATGCCATTGCTTCAATACAAAGAGGGGATGAATAGAAACATTCAAGAAAAAAAGCAACATCATGTGCTTCAATGTGAGCATTGAGATTTATGAGCACGCCTGATGGCTTTAGTAATTGAGAGCGGGGGTGAGTCGGGCAGCTGTGGGGCAGGTCTTCTAAGATGGAAGGTCATGAAAGGGTGCTCTGGCTGCCTTTCATGGCTTTGTCAGCATTAGGATTTAGAGGAACTGCATGAAGAACTTCTTAAAGCACGCTCCTTTGGACCTATTCTCATCAAAGACAGTGGGTGAGTATTAGGAAGAACGCCCTCACAGTTTTAAGCGTAATTTAATATGCTTGAAATGAGTGGATTAGAGAATAGGAAAGTTTTAAGAGGTTGAGGGAAAAAAACTGGGTTGCGGAGACATCAAGTTATGCCAGAACCTGCAAGCCCAAACTTCTCCCACTTACATACATGGCCTGTGTGCTCCAGCAATTTGTGAGATTTTTAGAATGGTAATTCTGAAGTATTAGAACTAAGGGGAATATGAAGTATCATACATCATCACTAAATTCTCTCTTGCAATCTTTTGTCTGAAAACGTCAGGTGATATCTCTTTTTTGAAGCTGTAAAAGCAGATACAGAAGAATTTAGCACTTTGTTTGAAGTCAAACTGTGAGTCAGTGAAGAACAAAATAATAATTGCTGTCATTTGTTTTTCCATGTCCTATGTGCCAACTACTGTTCTAAAACATCATGAGTATTTAATCTTTATAACAACCTATGATTATATTATTATACCCATTTTACAGATGAAGATATTGAGGCTCAGTTGGTAACACATTTGCTCAGAGGTAACACATGGCAGAACTGGGAGTTAACCTAGGTCTATCTGACTCTAAACCTATGCTCTTAACCACAATGTTGTACCCTCCTCAAGTCTCCGTATCTACCACAGTGGTTCTACTACAGGGATGATTTAACTGTCTCATTGTGTCAAAAGCTAAAAAAGCTAAATTTACAAGCAACAATGTTATTATTCAATGGGTAGTCTTCTCAGTTTTCCTCCTGGCAAATAGGAAGCATTGCTATCTGTGTTCTATAAAGTAGGGGATACAATGTTCAAAGATTAGGTAATTCGCATGTGGTTACAGGAATGAGTGAGTCAGTCAATACTAGAGATAGAATCTGTTTTTCCTGTTCACCAGTAAAGTGAATCCAATATTGTGAAGTAGAAGAGTTAGATTAACACAGGTGTCTACATGACCCAGGAAATACTACTGTTGTTATTATTATTACCATTTGTATATGTATAGAAATATATGGCCTTTTAAAAATTAGTTGTTCACTTTAAAAGCTTGTCAGGTTGCATTTAGCAAAATTCAGAGAGGGTACCTATAGCAGGGAAAATATGTGTATACTCTGTATAGGTGATTCCACCAGATATTTTCTTATTTGGTACTTATCAACTACCCTGTAAGGTAGATAATTTTAACAGTACCATGAATTTACAGGTAGGGAAACCAAAGATTAGGAAGACCAAGACTTCCAAATCTCCGAGGAAGTGATTGGTAGAGCTGGAGTTTAAACATACATCCTTATGAACTGAATTTCTTTTTACACGTAAGGCCGAAGCAAAGCCCTGATACACAGAGCAGAGTTGTTCTGGGTGAAGTGGCACTTAGACTCAGGAGCCTTACTTCCTCTGTCTTCTGCTTATCCCCTTAGGCATGTGTGAGACAACTTGAGGGCTTTTACAGCCCACTTTGAAAACAAATTAATTTCTCATTATTATGGTGGAAATAATGAAAGAGCCAACAGTTATTATGTGCCTGGTCTGAGGCCAATTGTTCTAGAGGTGTTATTTTGTCTAATCCTCAGAAGAATCCTATACTTAGGTCTATCATTAGCCCAATTTATAGGTGGGGAAATGCAGACCTAGAGAGAGTGAGTAATTTCAGAGCCACCTAGCTAGTAAGAGGCAGAGCCAGGACTAAATCCAAACTCATTGATGCCAATGAGTTTGATGCCAAAGCCCAGACATGGAAATGGAAATCATTTGTTTAAAGTCATAGAGCATAATCAAGAGTATCTTAAAATCAGCTGTTAGAGAATATTAGCTAAAAATATTTTATCATCTTTCCCGCATACAGAAACTATAAAAAAGTTAGTAATATGTTTCTTGACATTCTCTTTTCACAAAGATAATTACATAAAAGTGGCAATTTACCTTGATTGCAATTCATCTGTTTTGCAGATTGTAATAGCATCGGATTTAGCTATGTAGGAGTGACAAGAAATTTAGGGTAACAAAGGCTTATATAAAGTGGAATTAATATAAACAGGTCTGGGAGCAAACAGGTAAACCTGTGAGGAGATTAACAAAGTAATCAGGAATCTAAACTCCTGCTGTGGTGCTGTCCCATCAGCAATGAATAGATGTCCTCTAAATCACAGTCCAATATGATTGCCGAGCTCCAACTAGCATATATGCATTCTAGCTATGAAATGCACATCAGGATTCCACTCACTGGAATAGAGACTCGTTAGTCAGAACTTACCCACGTAGTGACTCCTATGGACAAGAGACACTATTCTATTTTCCAGATGGCCATGTGCTCAATCAAATACCAAAAATTCTATTATTAGAAGAAAATATTAGGGATAGACATTTACAAGTATCTACTACAGACATGTTAAGTTTGAACAATGAGAGGTGTATCCTATTGTGATGAACAGCAGGCAGTAGATACATGGGTCTAAAGTTAGCAAAGTGATATGAGCTACAGTTATGGATTTGGTAGCCATCAGCATATAGATACAAATTAAAGCCATGGGTGTTGGTAACTGAAAATATTTGATTCTTTTGGATAAAAAACACTTTCCTTATAATTTTATGATATTGATGTGGACAGCAACTTCTACCTTATTCTAATATGAATCTGAGCATATTTCATTATATATTATCATTAAAATGGCAATATATTAAGGTATTATTAAAATAAGTATATAAATCCTGTGCTCCATTCAAAAGTTAAGATCCAATACTTTCATATATTACAGGTCAGCGACTGAGGCAGGGAATTCATTAATCAAGAAGTCTCACATCTGTAAGAATATTTTAAACATTAAAGGAATCCATAATTTTCCAATTGTCCTTCATTGACAAATTAATTCAGACAGGGTTTTATTATAAAGAGGAGTTTCTAGACTACGGGAGGGATTCTTTGATTGTGGCTTACCATGTTTACCAGGGAAATAGCAACCTGGAGGACACCATAGAGTCTTAGCATGTGTTTTAACAGACACATTCCAATTTAAAGGCCATTACTGTTTTACATAAAATGAAATTTCATAGGTCTAGGGATTTTTAAACCAGCTTAGGAGGCAGGCAATAAATACGCCTTATGAGTTCCTCTTATAAAACTTGGGTTGTTTTCAAATCACTTGCAGTCCCTTACTTTGTTCCACTTACCTGGAATGTGGCAACCAGAGCAAATTATTAAATTTTAAATTGAAGCTACTTGTTTGATAAATGCTGAATTTTCATGATAAAAATATTAAGCATTTTTAAGTCACGTGAGACATGGAACACTAACTTTGGTGGAAATTAAAGAGCATTTAGATCAGTTAAGTCCCCGTTGTTTTTTTAACAAAGGAAGAAAATGAGAGCACGTGTAGCATGGTACAAGTTGGGGATTAAGGGATGCTGGGGCTTGTGTGATGTTGGATATGCTCTCAGGTTTTTCAGCTGAGAAACTTCAGACTTAGATGAAAGGACTTTATCCTTAGATTTTTTTTAAATTTATTTTTTTGAATGACGGAGATAGAGCTCTAGTGCAGGAGGGGCAGGGAGAGAAGGAGACACAGAATCAGAAGGAGGCACCAGGCTGAGCTGTGAGCACAAAGCCCAATGTGGGGCTCGAACTCATGAATCACAAGATCATGACCTGAGCTGAAGTCTGATGCTTAACTGACTGAGCCACTCTAGCATCCCAGAAAGGACATTATCCTTAAGCAAGAACCCTCAGGACTAAGATGCAGGTCACTGGTCTTATATAGTTCAGAGCTATTTCTATTTCATGCCAACTCTCATAGGAGGTATCTAAACAAAGTCATGAGAAAGGTTTGGTAGGAAGATATCTAATGTTGTAAAAAGTTTCTGAAAGTCTGTATATTAACAGCCTCAGAAGGGCCCAAAACTGAGGTTTCTCAACTATTTTTCTTCTCATACACCTCCTGTTAATTCCTATTTTCTTTTACACTTTAAAGTGTGAACAATTCCTACCACTAGCTACAGTGGCATCCCTTGTCAACATTTCTGTGGGAAACTTGCTTTTTGAGTTCCTTACTCAGATCATGCCAATTTATCATCCTGAAGTGGAAAGAGTTTGAGGAAAAGAAGGCAAATGTATTAATGGAATTAAAGATTAAAATAGCTCAATTTATAGGTTTATAAACCCATACCTAATTACTTATTAATATCTTTAAATTTTGTTGCACCACATCCACCTGTGATTATATATTTCTTGAGGTCAGGCAAAGTGTCAACCTGAATTTCAGTTTGTAGTTTCCTGTGCTGCACCATATCTGTCTCAGAACTTAACAAATACCTTGATGATCACACAATGGAGATCAGAGACATTCCTTACTGTTGAGTTGCCACTAATACTTGCCACTAATATAATACATGTATTTAGCAGAGTTTAATGATCACATATGTGATCTTTAAACTTCCTTTTAAATTAAGTGCCAGAAAAAACATTATCACTTGAGTTTTATGGTTGGTTAAATACAGGAATGGTTAAGCTATGGGTTTTGCCCAAGTTTACAGTTAATGAGTGGTAGGGTTTTCTGTCACATTGTTTATTCACAATGTCTGTTTAAAACTTCCTACTGTACTAAGTGCTGTATTTATTACTATACTAATACTATGTTTTTATGCCTATACTTTCAATAATCTTAAGATATTTTATCATGTGAAATCCCATTATGGAGCCATTTCAATAAAATTAAGGATGGATTGTTATATATTTTTAAAAATTATCATAGAGCTTGGAATGAATGATTTTACACTGCTCCCCTCCCCCCATCAAATTGCTTTTACTAAATAGTAATTGGTGTCATCTGCCAATCTGCTAAGAATGTTATAAGACTAATTTTTGTTTCAATGCTAGGAATATTGTGGAGATTATAATTTATTATATTACGTAGTATTTTTTGGGGGGTGAGGAAAATAGTTGTATTGCTACTGAATAATTGCTCAGTGTTTATCTTACGTTTGCCATGAAGAATGTACCTGAACATGGTTTGCTTGTTTGCTTTGTTTATTTTTATTTTTGAGTTGGCTGCTGGTCAGCTACAAATTTTGTGGCCTCACTCATGTTTTGCCTTCTTCCTGCATCTCTAAATTTAAAACTTTTAAAAATTGCTTATTTTTGAGAGAGAGGCGGGGGAGGGGCAGAGAGAGAGAGCGACAGAAGATCAGGCTCTACGCTGACATTTGAGAGCTCAATGCAGGGCTCAAGCTCACAAACTGTGAGATCATGACCTGAGCTCCAATTGGACACTTAACTGATTGAGCCACCTAGGCGCCCTTTTCATCTCTAAATTTAATACCATATATACTATATTATACCTATGTCTATATAACTATATCTATATCTATATCCAATGTCCTTTTCAGTTACCTTAAGCCAATCTAGAACAAGATGGAATATAAATAAAAACATTTATAATAAAAACAGTGAGCTTCTCACCATTTATCTTAGTGCTGTGAAAAGAAAATGGAAAATGTTTTCTGGTAATTAGACTACCACTTTGTTGTAATTGTAGCTTCTCTAGGAGGATTTTCCATAGTTATCATTCTTGAGAATGCACACATAATTCAGTCCAAACGTCTGGTTGATGTTGTTAGACACTTTCTAGACTTGTGTAACAGTTGACGGCACAGAAATATGTTATCTGTGATTTTATAAGAAGTAATTTGTATTTCTTTAAAAAAAGCAATAAAAACATATGACCTATGCACACATATACAAATGTTAATTCCACCCTGTATATTTTTATATTCTCATTCTACAAAGTATAAGAAAAAGTAAAGATCTCTCCAATGCCTATTAGTAGGGGTCTTCCACAGAGGAGAAAGCACCTGAGGTATTTGTGTGGATAGGACAATCAGGCACAACTCAATAAGCTAAAGAAATAAGTGGGTGCCAAAACATAATAAAGATTGAATAAATATTTACTAATTGATATTTGAAATCCTGAGTGCTGATTTAGAGGATTAGCAATGTCATAAGGTACCTAGTTGTTACTTTATTGTGGTATCTTCCTTTATGCTTTTCTTTTGATGTTGTAATATACAGACATTCAATAGCCCAAATAGCATGTTTCCTGAAATTAATGTCTCTCATTTGCATTTATCACTTTCTGTACTATGGTAATACTCTACAGTGGATAGATCAAATCACAGTTGGAAAATCCTAAGTTTTCATGTGAAGTAGAAATATTAACCACAAATATTTGTGTAATGGCTTGCTCATTATATAAAGTGTTTTATGGAAATCAGGTTTTACTTAAATAGTAATTATTCTTCACAATGTCTGACCTGTCTTTCCTTGTGTGTGAAATGCCAAGTATTCTCAGACTAAGGCAGACTAGAAGTGCTTTGAGAGAGAGTAAAACCTACACTAAGGTACTGACAAACAATCAGTTTAATTTGGTTTACTCAACTTCCATTCCCTCTGTGAACATATCTAGGTCAGAGAATACAGAGATAAGTAAGGCTCAGTCCCTATCCTCAAGGAGCTCAGAATAGATACTTCAACATGATGCTCAGGAGCAGAGACATAGACCTAACTGAGGTGGAGGGGACTATTTGAACTGCCTCTTAAATATACATGAGCTTTTATGATGCAAGCAGAGCATAAATTCTGTTACTCCACCTAGGAGGCAGCAGAAGCAGAGGCAAAGAGTCCAAAAGCTCATGGGAAAAAGGGGGACTGTCAGGCTAACTAAGGCCAATCTGGGTGGCTAGTAGTCTCAACCATTGGCTATATCACTTCTAGAGAGATAGCTTACTGAAATGGAGAGTGATTCAGAGATTGGAAAGACAGAAAAGAAACCTATTGTTAAGATGCAGGAAAAGTTTTAATGAGAATTCCAGAATAATGTCAGTGACAATGGGATTGCAGACAGATTACATTAAATTTGCCATGCGGATGAGACTGGAAAATGAAAAGATTATCCTATCTTCCCAACACAATTTGCATTGACTTGCAGGCTATTGCTTAAGTCAACCATCAGTAAATTATGGGCCACGAGCCGAATCTGGCCCACCACCTGTTTTTGCACAGTGCTTGAGCTAAGAATGCTTTTTATACTTACGTGGTTGAATACAAATCAAAAAAGGAAAAATATTCATGACAAGTGAAAATTAATATGAAATTCAAATTTCAGTGTACAGAAATAAAGTCTTATTGGAACACAGCCATGTTCATCTGTTTATAAATATTGTCGATGGCTGCTCTGGGGCTACAGGGGCAGAGCTGAGTAGTTGCAACAGAAAATGTGTGGCCCAGAAAGCCTAAAATACTTTCTATCTGGACCTTCACAGAAGAGTTTGCTGACCTGTGGTTTAAGTAGTTGATAATAATGCTTTGGAACCACCAGCTTTATAGATGCCGTGTTCATTCACATGTTCATTCAAAACATCTCAGCTGGACTGGGCTGGTTAAACATGCAGACTAAGAATATCAGTTCTGGTCACTGTTACAGAGAGTGAGCAAAGGGTTTGAGATCCATTGTTAATCAGTCTATGATGGTGGTGTTATGTGGGGGCTTGTTCTGATAAACTTTCCTTTGAAGCACCGTGAGCCCTGACTTACTCTCCAGTGCTTGCCATGAGGTTTATTTGCCTTAGTATCTTTTTTGTGGCCCTTGCCTTTTTTGTTGTTATCTCTGCTTTCCTCTTTTAGTACTATTCTAAAAATGACACATTAGGAAGTGATAATGGTAATACAACTCTGGACATATTATTTGTCTTTTGGCAATTTTAGGCTTATAAAAGTATACCCATATTTTGTCTGCTATATTCACTTGTCATATTCATTGTCTAATCACCCATGTCCTCAAACTGAAAAGAAAAATCATAGAAAAAAGGAAACTTGATACCACTGAAACTAATCGAATTTATCTGGTCTCTTAAGGTGATTTTACATGAATAGATTCAGATAAGTTTCAACAGGCAACAATAATGATTGGACAAGGATTTATGTACACGAGGAGTTAATTACATTAAGTCTATTTATTTTTCCATGTTACCTATTTTCTTTTGAGCATACTTCAACCACGCATAATTAGAAATAATTCAGTATTGAGTCTCTCGCTGAGAGAGCAACAAAAAAGTAATTAAGAAACAGAGTAAATCAGTTTGAAAAACAATGCCATACAGACTGGGAAGAGCAGAGATAATGTTTCAGATGACCAACATCTCAGCAATGTGGTCATTACCATTATTATTAATAATGAAAATAATGATAATAATAATAGTCCTTGCTGACTATTTCCTACTTGTAAACCCAAAGTAATAAAAAAAAAACTTTATCATTTTAACCTCTATATAGCTCATCACATTAGGTGGGGTCTGAAATTATTCTCTCTCATTTTGACATGGAGAAAATAAGAGAGAGAATTGAATCTATTGGTACAAGATTATAAAATAAATAAGTTGGTGGCAGGACTTAGAATCAGACTCTCTTAATTGTTTATTCAAAGTGTTTTTGATAGATTCCCTTTCCTCCTTGTGCTGTGCTGTCTCTGTTGTCTCCTTCAAAGTCACCAAAGACAGGGCATCACCAAAATCTTTGTGAATCATGGAGATCAAGACAGTACCTTGAGCACTATAGTGATGAGAAATCCATAAAAAGACATGTATAATCTTGTTAATTTAAAAAGCTCACTCTTTTGTTTAATTCAAAAACTATTATGTTTCTGGTTTTAAAAAATGAATGTATCATAACACAAAAAGTAAATAAAATGAAAGTTTCTCTCATATTTCTCCTATTCTACTTCTTGCTATTAGTAATTTTGTGTCTCTTGCTCTACATTTTGCTATGCACACACGTAGTTTCATTACTTAAAAAAAACGGAACATAGAATGCATGTTTTTCTACAACATTTTTTCATTAAAATATATCGATTATTTGAATGTTAATACTTCTAGATTTACCCCATCAATTTAATGGCTGCATTGTTTTACTTTTGTCTTGATTAAAATTTATCATAGAACAATGAGAACTTCTGCCATATTTCACAACTCTACCTAGCGATCACATATTTTTGATAGCTATAGCACATTTCCAACAATTACAAATTCATATTCTTCACCTGACATATTTTGACATTTGTTGAGAAGCCTTTCCTTCCCCAGATTCCCCCCAAAGTTTTGCTTACGTCTGCTGTATTCATCTCCTTTCTTCTGCAACAGATGAATAGCAAGCATTCAGAAATGAAGGTACAGGGATCAGTTTTTAGGTTTAGGAACATTTGCACATAAAAAATAACAACCTCCTCATGGCGCAGTCTTTTTATATTGCAGTAATTGCTGTTCTAGGATCAGGTGTTTGGATATTACTCAAGGGAGAACTGAAGATTGAAGAGACTGGGGAGAGGAAGATGAAGTTTCCTTGACTATAGTCCCAGAGGAAAGTCACAGGAACAAGGGAGGAGACCAAATAGAATCTCTGGAGCCTTTCCCTATATCTCAGTGTCTTCAGGAGGGGCAGATGTAGCCATGATGACAGTACTGACTTCTGTGACAATGTTCCCACAGAATAAAACATCGAGGCAGAGCCAGGGTGTGATGAAGTATGATAGGGACCAAAATGATATCACTTCCTCTTCCTACATAACTGGAAACAGAGTTCCCTTGATTCCTGTAAGCAAAAATTATTTATTGCAAAATGGTTTCCAGTTTGCAAGAAGTTTTCACATTCATGATATCATGCAGGATTCTACAATCAATCACGTGCTTTAGATAGAATAGCTACCTTGTCCCTTATTGATGAATGGGGAAATTAGTTCAGAGTTTAAATGATTTGTCCAAGTAGCATAGCTGCTAAGGAAAGAGATGGACTCAGAATCCTCCTTATTCTGATTGAACTTCCTGTGTTCCTCCAGGATAGCACCACACTTTGTCGCCAGTCCTCACGTACCAGACAGTGCTCTGGAGACAGGCACTCATGCCAATGATTCTACCACTATCTCAAGAAATTTAAAATAACAGCATCATATTCAAACTCCTTAGCCAACTCTGACTTATTATTTTATCTTCTCCAGCTTCGGAGTTTGCTTAGCAACTTTATAACACAAGGGAATAGCAACTATGCTTAAACAAAAACCTGGTTGACAAACAGTTTTCTGAAGGAAGAAAAGATGGGAGAGGTTGAGGGAATCTTATACACAAGGGATTTCTTGTAGGATTACTGAAGTTTAGAGTCAAACAGGTTCTTTGGAAGAGAGTTCTAAGTATCTTTCATATGTATCCTCAAAGTTTGTTTGGAAATAAATTAGAAAAATGGAAGGAGAATAGAATTAGAAATTCTATCTGAATTAGTATAGATCAAGCTGTAATATGTTTCATAGGCCATTTAAGATTCTAGAGTGGTAGAAATACGCTTTAAACATTTTCATAGCCCCTACAGTACCTAACTCAGTATTTTGAACCTAGCCAGCTCAGTAAATGATAGCTAACACTTAGATAGCACTTTCTACATGCCAACAGTTAGATAGCACTTTCTACATGCCAGGCACTGTGGTAGGCACTTTATATATAGCAATTCATATAATCCTTACAACAGTCCAATGAGATCTGTACTATCATTGTCATCTTCACATTATGAGTGAGGAAACAGGCACAGAGATGTCAAATTACTTGCCTAAGGTCAGGCAACCAGAGGCCAGGATTGGGACATGTTCTAAACCAAAATAGTACTCTACCACACGAGTGTCCTGAATTCCCCAGAAATGTCTGCTTTAACTAAGGAGCGGGCGTGGCACACACTGTGATATAACCCATTTATTTGCTTTCTTTCTCAGGCCAGCTGTGGCGAAGGTCAGGAAGAGAGCTTGTTTGCAGCCCTGGGTTATTGGCCTCATCACCTTTATATCCCTGATTGTCCTGGCAGTGTGCATTGGACTTATTGTTCATTACGTGAGATACAGTAAGTATGGGCTGCCCTGGCATCATGTGATTTACCCCAAATCAAATATTTCCTCATGTGCATTCCAGTTTTGATTTGCCTTAGGCCTATTCATTCATGACTACAACTCATTTGTATAGCTGGTACAAAGAATTCTTTACCTACCTGTCTCTTACTTAATCCTCACAAGCCAAGAAGGATTCTTTCATCTATCTTTGATGTAGCAATGCTTCCTCCTGGGAATAGCATGCTAGTTTTTGATATTCGTTAATAAGCGATAATCAAATATTAAATAGGGAAGACCATAGGAGAGCTTGAGTCCACTGTGTTGAGTTGTTTGAAGACATAGGGCAATCACCTTGATTTAAAATCATTCCAACTTATTGAAATCCTGAGAGCTCAATAAATTAATTACATAATCAAGGATCAGAGAGAAGTAGGCTCTATTCTGTATGAGTAAGCTAGAAATAAATGCTCATAATGATATATTGTTGAATAAGTGCCTATTTCTGTTATTTAAAATCTCCTCTTGGGAGATTTACATGTGATTAAAGAGAATAGGATAGGCTGAGAAGGTTAATTAAAAAGAGGCTCACTCGTAATCAGGTGCCTCACAGCTAGAAGAACCATGAGTGTGCTATGTTATTAGAAAGGCCCCCATGGTGCTTCAGGACTATTCTTTCAGGGTATAACAACCCTTCTGAAGTTTCCCTCTCCTTTGCCCAGGGTTGTAATTGCCTGACTCCACTATGACCTATTGGCTTAATACCTCCCTTAGTGACTGGCTAATTCTTTGATGTCAAGACACTGTGAGCAAAGAAGCTAATCACTTGATTCTAATTTAATTGGAAATTTGCACAAGTTGCTTTCCTGTAAAAGAGACAGTATTGTAAGCAGGATTCTCACACAGAGAGTCATGACACCGAGGCTTTCCTTTCCAGGAAGTAACTTTATTCCTGCCAGCCCCACTCAGTTGGGTTCGTACCCAAAGAACTGAGCCACGAATGCCATGTGGCATAGTTTTCAGTATATTTTTTACTTGTCTCCCACATATGGTAACATACAAACATGTCGTCTGATTAAGTGGTCTCATGTTACAAGGTTGGGAGGGATGTTGTCAAGTACATGAATAGCCAGGTTGCCTTGAGGGTTTTTGTTTTTTCTTTCCTTAGGGAGGGGACCCTACCACAGTATGATCTGTAAATTGGTTATCTTCTTCCACCAACAGACATAATGTCAGTTCCAATCTCAAATCCAATCTCAATTTCTACAACAAGCTGGATCATTTCTGGGTAGTTTAATGTATAAATATTTAAAGTAAATACTTGTTTTGGTAGAATTTTCCCACACACAAGTCCTTAAATTTGGAGTATCCATATTTTGATGATTTCTCTGGAGCATGTTTTTAATAAAAAAAAAAGAACGGATAAAATAACTTTATAATTCTATAGTTCTGTTATGAATATATTGAGTCTCATTAAAAGTATCATTATTTCTCTCTACAGATACCTAGCACTATGTTTGGTTCACTTTTGTATTCCCAGAACTTAGCAGAATCCTGGCACATATTAAATGCTTAATATTTAATGAATACTGAATGATAAAGATTAGTGAGGGGCTCCTGGGTGGCTCAGTCTGTCAAGTATCTGACTCTTGGTTTCAGCTCTAGTCATGATCTTATGGTTTGTGAGTTTGAGCCCTGGGATGGGCTCTGTGCTGACGGTGCAGAGCCTGTTTAGGATTCTCTTTCTCCCTCTCTCTCTCTCTGCCCTTCCTCTGCTCATGCTGTCTCTGTCTCTCTCAAAATAAATAAACTTAAAAAAAAAAGATTAGTGAATCATATGTATGATATCTTCATGGGGGGATTCTTTGGTTTGTCTGAATTAACATGGAATTCCTAGTAATGCTAGATGTCTTATCACCTCAGTGAGAAAGAAAATGTTTCTTACTATTTCTCCTTTGCTTCTTCCCAAGCCATGCATTATAAGGCTTACAAATCTTACTCACATGCATAAAATGAAAACCTGGCAAGATTTTTCCAGTAACCTATTCCTGGATCCTATTATTTGGATGATCAGTGCAGACAGTAATATGGAACACCCAACGTCCACTGCCCACACAGCACACCTGAATAAATAGCTATTGTTGTGATGTGTTACTGTCTTACGTGTATGACCTGTCCTCTGTTTGGAGATATAAGCAAAGGACAGAGTGGATATAGCACATGAGCACTGAGGAGTTGGCACACCTAGATAACTAAACTAAGCCAAATAATCACAGAAGCAGACAGATTAAGATGGAGGTAATTTGACTTGAAAAAAACCATCATTTTGGCATAAAGCCCAAGACAGCATAGAATTGCGTGAGCAGCTTCTGTCCAGTGGCCTTTGGGCCTGCCTTTCTGCTCTTTTGAAAATTGTATGACAGAAGGTGACTCTATTATGAGCAATATCCTTATAAGTTACAGATTTATGAACTTGTTAGAAAATGATCAGCAAACTAGTGTTCATCCTTATTTTTATTACTTTCTGTTAATATTCCTCAATAACATTTTCCAACAGCTACACATGCCACATAATTCTGGCAATTGGGAATATATTTTGATGCTTAGTGACCTATTTGAGTCTCTTGAGCAAAGTAAAATATTGACTATGGATAAATTGTTCATTTGATTGAAGCATATGAAATTGTTGGCATTAGACCATATTTGGTTTATACAAATGGCAGTATCAAAAAGTCAATCCAATAATTTAAAGAAGAATAAGACTGATATGTAGAAGTCAGTTCTCCTCTCTAGATACTTACTTTTCAGTGAGGGGTTGAGTACCACCACCAGTAGCATTACATGGGAGCTTGGTAGAAATGAAGATTCTTAGGCCCAATTTAGGCCCAATGTTCAATAATTTTATAAATTATAAACTTTACTTGGGATTATGTATATTTCCAGGGACCTGTCTTCATTTCAGGTCACTCATGCCTTTCAGGGAAAGACCATTCATTGAAAGGAAGGTAAGGAAAGAGGGAAATAGGCAAACACTCTCTAGCACCTCACTTTGGTGTCTAATTTCCAGGAGGTCCTGACTTTTCAGGCTGACATCCATCGTCTTTTGCATCATGGACCATTCCCTAGCTGTCCCCTAGCCTTGTCAATCCAACCAAGTCCTTTGGATGGCTAGGATGTTCTGAAATTTACCAGTAGTTTTTTCCCCCCAAATTCTGATGTATGAGAAGCTTCTACAGTTTCAGTGAGTGGGTTTGGTTTTCCCACTCCAAGAAGTGGTAGGAAAATAAAGAAAGTAAAGAATGTAAAGAAAGTTTGTGCTTTGAAAGTTAGAGCTTGACTTGAAATCCAGTTCTGTCTTTTCTGGCTATGTCATGTTAGAGTTGGGCAATTTACTTACATTTCTGAGACTGTAGTCTTTATCTGTTAAATGTGGACAGACTGCCTTCCCATGGGGATTATGGTAAATTAAATGAGATATGTGAATATGCTTGGGGCACACATGCTCAGTGTTAGTTTCCCTTTCCTCTGGGGTTCAAGTGAAGAAGGAAAGAATGAAAAGCAAGAGGGCAGAAGAGGAGAGAAACTGAGATTGGGTGAAGCACACTCCATTATCCTACAATAACCACACACAACTGTCTTGATCACCATTATATTTTAAATACTCAACACAGAGTCTTTCATAGAAAAGGTAGTTGGCATTAATATTTGTTGAATGAAAAAATCTTCTTAAGGTTCCGTGCTTGCTTCAGGTATAGAAAGGTAGATGAATACTGCATTAATTTTCAGCCACCCCAGAATGCGGGCTGCTTAAACTGATGCAGAAAGTGTAGACAATGGCTAAGGAAACAGGACAATCCTTGTGGCTGGTGGGAGAATATAAATGGAGTGACAAGGGAGCCAGGTGAAACCAAGTATCCCTGAAAGGTTATGCCAGATAGCAGCTCTAGCTCCTTAACTGAAAACCAAGCATTTTCATCCCTACCCTCATTTCCTTCTTTAGCCTGAACACATTTTCTTACCCTCTAGTCCCTGTGGCCAGAATTGATATGCAGTCTCCTGAATTGGAAGAAATCTACTTTTGGAATATAAAAGTACATTTACTTTTTGGAAACTTCTGAGTCCACTTTATTTTTTTGACTCTTTTTTAAAAAAAAAAGTTAAATCCAAGTTAGTTAACTTCTAGTTTAATAGTGGTTTCAGGAGTAGAATTTAGTGATTCATCACTTACATATAACACCCAGTGCTCATCCCCACAAGTGCCCTCCTTAATACCCATCACGCATTTCCCATCCCCTCACTCAATACCCTCTCAGCAACCCTCAGTTTGTTCTCTGTATTTAAGAGTCTCTAATGGTTTGCCGCCCTCTCTGTTTTTATCTTATTTTTCCTTCCCTTCTCCTATGTTCATCTGTTTTGTTTCTTAAATTCCACACATGAGTGAAATCATGTGATGTTTAATCTTTCCTGACTCTGAGTCTATTCTTGTTTATATGCTCTGATGGTGTGACTTGCTGCCTCTTGTGGCTAGTTCAGAAATGGATAACACATGACTAATCAGCCCACAGGAACATGAAGCATTTCTTACAGGTTTTACACTCTAAATCTTATGATGATGAATGTTCTTGTCTTTTATTCTGAGATAACTATGAAGCTCAGGGCAAGATGATGGTGATGACGACCTGGGATAGGACACTCCTAGTCTGTCTTTCCAGCAACCACCAAAACAGGGAAATAATGATGCTTCATACACATCTGATTAAAACTATGACAGGTTTTTTCCCTCTCTCCTCATAGACCAAAGGAAGACCTACAATTACTATAGCACATTGTCATTTACAAGTAACAAAGTATATGATGACTTTGGAAAAGAGGCTTCTAAAAATTTCACTGAAATGAGCCAGAAAATTGAATCAATGGTAAGCACTTTTTTCTCCATTTCTAGGGCATTTGCGATCATTTTATATCATAAGTTTTGATACCTAGCTTCCAAAACATCCATTCAACTGATCTTGTGTATCTTTGAAAAATGGGAAGCAGCCCTGCCTGAGAGTTATAAAACAAAACTGACAGTACATGGTTTGGGAGAGCACATCTTGCAGGGCCGAGGCAGGTGAATGTTAGCCTTTCCTTCATGTCCCTCCCATTTACTCTCCATCAAGATCTACAATCTTGATCAGCAAAGTTCAGAAATTCTGGGAATGTGAGGGTGACCCAAAATACGATTGTTGTATGCTATGGAAGACACCTTGAGCAAAAGACCACGAGACTGAAACTACTTAGACACATACTTGAATGGTGTTTTGGTATCCAAAAACATCTGACTGTGGGCTGGTTTTTGGTATATAAGTCTATAGGAAATACATGGATACTCATCTCTAACTTTAAGGCATTAACATTCAGCCTCAGAAATGAATCAAATATGGAGGAGGACACTCATGGGGATGAGCACTGAGTGTCATGTGGAAACTAATTTGGCAATAAACTATTTGTAAAAAAAGAAAAAAAATTAAAATCATGCTGTAATTATAAAAAAAAGAAATGAATCAAATATTTTAAAAAGTGGAAAATTATCAGTATAGGCCAAGAGAACAACAGCCTGGGTGATGATTCTAATCATTATCAGATTACATAGAGAATAGTTTGGACTTTTCTTGACAGTCTATAAGGTGATTTGTGGCATGATGTGGTGGAAAATACCCTGAACTAGAAGTTGGGACACTTAGTTTTAGAATCACCTACTACCAATTTTTATTCTGGGCAAATTTTCTTTTGTGAAAATTAAGGCATTAGACTAGATAATTTAAAAATTGTCTTCCATTTCCAATATCCTGAGTAAGAACATAACGGCAGTTACCCACATAGAAACTGCCTACTAGACTAGAAGCCTGAGGATTTAAAAACATTGGTAAGGAGGGGGTCAAATCCTTTTTGAATTTGTACTTACAAACAACAAATCAGGAAAATATATAAATACACTCTCTTCTAAGACATATATATATATATTTATATAATAAAGGAAAGAAAATGGAACTAAGAAGGTCAAGAAAGGATGCAACTATTTGCCTTGTTTTTTGTGCCATTCACTAAAATAAATTTTATAAGATCCAGGATGATTTATTCACATATGAAGGAATATAAGTAGGACTCTTGAACACTCTTAAAATTAGTAATAATTTTGAAATGATTTGACTAATATAAGCCCATAAATAAAAATAGAAATACCCAAGTGAATGTTGTCATTAGACACCTCACTTGTACTCTGCTGATCCGTCATATAAGTGAAGTAACTTCTCTTGGGCACAAAGACAGAGGCATCAACAAAAGATATGAAAGAATAAAAAGGCTCATTGTTTCTGTCAGTCAATCACCAGCTTGTAGTAACTGTGGTTAATATTCACACACTGAAACCAAGAAATACTTGATATGTTTATCTTGACTTCTAACTTAAAATTTTAAGTTGGCTAGAATTTTTCATTATAGTAGTAAGAAATATCTTAAGATACATTCTTCTATCTTATTAAAGTAAACTTTATAGAACATACCAGGCTAAGTATCCTAGTTCACATGGGCCTTTTAAGAGCATTTTGAGTACTGAAGTGGGTGCACATAATGCCAGGATATTTGGCAACCTCTTCAAAAGATTTAAGAACGACAGGACATTGTCATATACTCATTATCTATGATCCAGCCATCGGTTGGCAGAATTATTCAATTTCCTTTGTTTACCTACACTAGAAGTCTGTATCTCAGGGTATGAATATATACTCTTCCTTTTCATAAAACAGTGTACTTATTCCTTTTTAGTATAAGTGTACACAGCAGATGTTATTCTTGGCCTCACTACTATGGTTCCCAGATACTATAACTCCTAAGGCAGAGTTCAGTTGAAATCACTGAGTAGAATACCAGAAAAGATTTTTGGAGATTCTTCAAGTTGAGTGCATTGTGAAATGTTGATTAATGTTTCTTGTTTGGCTTTGTTTGGGTTTTAAATTTTCCATAGAGCTTTACATTGACTTGCAGAAAATTGTTCTTGCTGACATATTTTGAATATTTTTGAAACAGGTTAAAAATGCATTTCATAAGTCTCCATTGAGGGAAGAGTTTGTCAAGTCTCACATTATCAGGTTCAGGTATGTAGATCTGAAATGCTGACTTCTGAATACAATTTAAAACTAAAGCTGTTAACTTGCCAGTAATAAATACTATTGGAAATGTTAATGATATGATATAATGTAATTAAATCAATGTTCATTTGACAACTGTTCTAAATCATGGATTATAACTTGTTTTACTCATTCTCTAAATCCATAAGAATGCATTTGCAGTGTGATGCAAGGGACAGGTGTTATTGGTGGCTATATTCTTGCATTGTTCTTTGAGAATATAATTACAAAAATAGAAACCAAAACCATATCCCTTAGTTTAATAACCAATTGTCCCCTCTGTAAAATAGTGTAGTAGATGAGGTTGGTCTTAACCTCTTCATTCTCCTCTTTATCTATTTTCTTTACTTTTTTCTTCTCCACCCTTCTGCTCCAAATATTTAATAAAGAAAATTCCAGATCTGATCATCTGCCATCAATAAATAGAAGCTCAGGGCATAACATTTTAAGCAAAATACTGTCTAAGTATCTTAAATAATATATTGTCTTAATACAAATTATTTGTATTTTTTAAAAACAGAATGATAGCTGTTGCCAGTATTATTTCAATGACAAAAACTGAGAGTTACCTCTCAGTCTATCACTTGGCTGACATCTCTGAGGTGTCTATATTCCCTGGCATTTGAAATACTATTCTTTCTTGGATCTATATCTACTTCTCCAGTCCTTAAATTTTCACTTTTTCACGGGGATTTCATGCACCCACATGATTTTATATGCTCTTGAAATCCAAATTTCTTTTCCAACCTAAACTGGTTTTCTGATTTCTGGAGCTGTATGCCTGCTCATGCACACATCCATGGGTAGGTTCCACAGAAAATTCTAGAGCTCAAGTAAAACCCGATCACACTAGCGGAAAACCTGGACATCAGCCTACGTTCCTCCCTTTCCTGGGTCCCTCACATTTTATGAATAACCACGTTTTACCAGTTTTACCTTCCAAATCACTTTTCAATTGGTTTACCTCTTCACCTTAGTACTCTTCCTACTCATTAGTATTTCTTCTGCAATCAGTAAGAAGAAATGCAAGTTTGTAGAAAAGATGAAGTTAGTCTTAGAGATGTTGAGTTGAAATACTAGGGGACCACCTGAGCCTGAAATATGAGTCTTACTTAGGGGGAGGAAAAGGGAACTGAGTTGAAGATATGCCTTTGCTCAGTCTCCATCAAAGTACTAGAGACTGGATATAAACAGAAATTTTCAGAAAAAGGATAATGCAAGGAAAAAATGATGATGAAGAAAGCCTGAAGAAAATAATACTTAAGGAGATGGGGAAAAAATAGGAGTCTAGGAAATAGGGAAGGAGAAAGAAAAAAAGAGATATCATGAGAAAGACACCACTGATACAAAAGGCAAAAACTTTCAAGCATAGAAAGGTCAGCATTGACAAATGCTCCTGAGAGACCAAGTAATATGACTGGAAAGAATTAACTGGGTATGCCAATAAAGAAGTCATTTAGTGTACAGAAAAGACTCGGTGGAATGGAAGGGGAAGAAGCAGACTGCAAGGAAATAAATATGAGGCACAGTGTAATTTACCCTTTCAAGAAGGTTTGTTGTGATAAGAAGGTGAGAGTTAAATTGAATAGCTGGGGTAGAGAGAGAGCTTTGTTTGTTTTTGTTTCTATTAGTCAGCCAGCATAGGAATAGTTTAAGAGAAAGAAGAAAGAATGCGTATCTGTTGTACAGTGTTGCTGAGTCAGTGAAAGGGGGTGAGATACATAAAAATAATCTCATGAAAGTCCTATTTGTATTTTCAGATTACAAAGACAAACAAAATTATATAAAATCCAAATAACATAGTATTACATAAAATAGAAATCAGAAACTCCCTCTCTAATAATTCCATTTGCAGAAGTAACATATCTTCTTAACAACTGGTTGTGAAGTCTACTAGTGTAGACACTACAAGTATGTGTCATTGTTGATTTAGCCAGTGCCCTTGTGATGGACACTTGTGTTGTTACATATTTCTTCTGATTTAAAAACAAGGTTATGATAAACATTTGTATAAATCTGTTTGCATACACAAAATTATATTTGAAGAGAGTGTTGTATAAGAGAAATGGGTCATCAAATGTATAACTGATAAACAAAACTAACTTCTAATTATAAGGTTCTAACTTATATCTCCATTTACAGTTTATATGAGAAGTCAACACACTGTATAGTGAGGAGTAAGTTTCTTTGAGAACTGATTGTATGTGGAAAAAAAAAGTGGTAGAGTAACTGACAGAGAATGAGAAAGTCAAGGATGATTCCAAGAAGTAATTCATTCAAACAACACTAAGGCTAATTAATGCCCTATCTTGAAAATATAATCATATGCAGTCAAGACAATTTGGTCAAACTTTATTTTATCCCTAGGATTAGAAGTTGTTTAGGAAAGCATGAAGCTACTTAGGAGATTTCATTGGTTTTAAGCCACTGGGAATTAAGCCTGAAAGCCAAAGCCAGAGTTGATTTCACATTGACCATACATTATATTTGATAGTATTGAATGGTTGACAAGAGAGTATCTTTTTATATTAATAACTAGATATTTGGCATTAAGGGAGACCATGAGCATACTGTCTTATTCTCAGGGAGGCTAAGTTGGAAATTTTATATGTTGAAAATAATAGGAATATAGAATGAAACAAATGGGATCTTTTAAATTACATTATGGATTTGTTTTGTGTGTGTGTTTTAAATGGATGATAAAGAAAAAATAGATTGTGATATTACCATAAATTTAATTTTGAACTATATCTTTAAAATCTATTTTTCTTTTTTTCTTTTTGGTCCACAGTCCAGAGGAACATGGAGTGTTGGCTCATATGCTGCTGATTTTTAGATTTCGCTCTACTGAGGATCCTGAAGCCATCAATAAAATTATTCAACGTGTTCTACCTGAAAAGCTTCATGAAGCTGTGGGACCCCTTAAATTAGATCCAGAATCAGTTGAAATTAAAAGTAAGTTTATTTCTCTTATTTAGTTTAATTTTCTTATGTAGAATAGCTCCATGTTAATTTTGGTCTTAGGCACTGATTTTTTTTTAATTAATTAATTAATTTTTTTTACTTGTGCCTTGTTTTTTATTTATTTATTTATTTTTTTACAAATAGTTTATTGTCAAATTAGTTTCCACATAACACTCAGTGCTCATCCCCACAAGTGTCCTCCTCCATGCCCATCCCCCCTCCCCCCCACATCCATCAGTCCTCAGTTTTTGTCAGCATTCAAGAGTCTCTCATGGTTTTAGGCACTGATATTTATCTATCTATCTATCTATCTATTTATTTATTTTAAATCCAAGTTTNACGAACAGCGAGATCATGACCTAAGCGAAAGTCGGACGCTTAACCGACTAAGCCACCCAGGCGCCCCTCTTAGGCATTGATTTTTAAAAACTGTTTTGGATGTCCTTTAATTATGGAGTCTTGCCACCAACAGAAAATTTCTTTGAATATGATTGGTTCTAATGAAGTATTTTAATTTTAATACTACCTATACTTATGCACTTCTCTAACCTTGGGCCCCTGTTCCTTTCCTGTATTGGGTCTTACGCTTCAGTTCTAGCATCCAGTTATACATGGAGAAAGTGGCTTTGTACATTCTTCTTCTTCTTGTTGCTTTCATTTTATGTTTGGAGAGTATGATGTATGGAAAGGTTCATGCCATTCACGTATTTGCCTTCAAGTTGCATTGATATACCTTGCTATAGCTTCTTTCCTTAGACCATTTACCAATGACAAATTTATAATTTGTTTCTATTTATTTTTTTATATTTTACAACTAATTTAAAAAGTCTGAGCTTTTTTGTGGAGGATAGGGGAATGAAATACTCAGGGGTATTTCCTCATTACCAGAATGGAAGAAGAATAGGCGATTCTCAGTGGAAATAAAAGTTTGACTAAAAGTTAAGTTGTATGCTACAGAACAATGCTAGCCATAAAAAAACCTTGTGAGCCAACCCTATGATCTTAAATTTTCTAATATCCACATTTAAAAAACAATAGTAAACATGTGAACTTCATTTTAATAATTTGATATTTAACCCAATATATCAAAGTATTATTATTTCAACAAGTCAATAGAAAAATCATTCACGAGATATTTTATATTCTTTTTTGTTTGTACTAGGGCTTCAAAATCTATTGTATATTTTGTATTTAAGCACGTTTCAGTTTAGACTAGCCTCATTTCAAGAGCTACTATGCACATGTGGCTAGTGGACACAGTATTGTATATGGCAACATTAGAAAATAGAGAAGACAGAACAAATAGAAAGTATGAACATAAGGAGCTAACAGAAAAGCTGATAGACCTAACTAGCAGCATGACCTAATGGTCACCTACCCTACTTGCTTAGGAAGAGAGGCTTGGGTAGTTAGGACCGGCCACATAATTTATGGAGCCTAGTGCAAAACGGTGGACTCTTTTCATAGAACAACAAAAAATTATCACTAAGAGTATTAACATATAAAACTTTTTCTTCTGTAATCTCTCTTAACTCATCATTCTATGTGAAAAAAATAAATTTTAAATTATTACATTGCATTGTATCGTTCATTTTCATATTGTAAAATATCAATTTCAAATGTAAATGTAAAAGCATTTAAGTATGTGGAATTATGAAAATTATACAAGAGTATTTCATAGCTCACACATGCATGAATTTGGCTCTAATCAGATCAATAGAAACACTATACAAGGCTAGCTTGACAGCTTTTTCCCTTCTTGATGTGTGCACATCTTACCAATGTTCTCTACCTTCAGCTTAAGTAAGAAAGACCTGAAAAGCTCTGTTATGTCATTACCTTCAGCAGAAGCTGTTGGCTAATATAGAAAGGTAATGGGAAGAAGAAAGAATATAATAGGGGCCTTGGGAGGTTTGTGTCTAGTAGAATGCTATTGCCTTCTTTCTATGTTCTAAGCAAGTCCTGCCTTAAACAGAAAACATGGCCTCCTGGGACTGTCACTGCTTCCTGGTTCCTTAGTGGTAAGCATCAGACACTTGTCTTGTACTCACTTTGAGTCTGCTGAACGTGTGGATCCACTGGAATTCTGAGTTCATTGGGTATCACAAATGATATATGTGAATGGGGTGCCAAGAACCCATGGACACATATATTGTGTGTATCTCCTCTGCGCATGTCATGCCCCATTGTTCTTCAGGCTTCACTTTTATTGATTTTTATTTTTAAGTTTATTTGTTTATTTTGAGAGATGGGGGAGGGGCAGAGAGAGAGAGAGAGAGAATCCCAAACAGGCTGTGTGCTGTCAGTGCAGAGCCTGATGCTGGGCTTGATCTCACAAATAGTGAGGTCATGACCTGAGCCTAAACCAAGAGTTGGATGCTTAACCACCTGAGCCACCCAGGTGCCTCTAGACTTCACTTTTAAAGCACAAGTTATAAAATAAAAAATATTAAGAATTTCAAGATGGTGAGCATTAAACCAAGTGCAAGATCATACCGAGTGCAAGGTCCAATGTAGATGTACACCCATTAAGATGGCCCTTTAAGTAGTATCAAGAGGAAAGCCAGAAATTTCTCTAGGAAGATTTTGAGATAGAGAAGAACAGGTTATTTGAAACAGGGAGATCAGTGGTGATGATATTTAATATTTATAGGGAATAAATAGTTGATTCTTTTTTTCTTTTAACATTTATTTTAGTTTTTTGAGAGACAGAGACAGAGTATGAGCAGGGAAGGGGCAGACAGAGAGGGAGACACAGAATCTGAAGGAGGCTCCAGGCTCTGAGCTGTCAGCACAGAGACCGATGCAGGACTCGAATCCACAGCAGTGAGATCATGACCTGAGCCGAAGTTGGGCGCTCAACCGACTGAGCCACCCAGGCGCCTCAATAGTCACTTCTTTATTTGAGCCATTCCCCCCAAAATAGGCCAGAATGGAGAAAGTCAGAAAGAAGCTTTCTAGAATATAGATTTCTGACATATCCATACTATTAAATACTAAAAGAAAAATTAACATTAACATTTTTGCATTTAGAACACCTGTTCTGCTATGTTCAAAGAGAATAATTTTGGTCATTGGAAATCTACTGAAACAGGACATTTGAGTGCATGAAGTTTTATGTATCTGTTGGTTGGCAGGGTTAGGGCCTGATTGTTGAGAAGTAAATAAGCTAAGGAACCATGGGCTAAAGTTGAAAGGAGGGCAAATTGTCTTTCTAAATTTCAGCAGAAAGAAAAATTAGAAAGGGATAATGTTTTTAAATGAGAGTGAGGATGGATTTATGGACCTGCCATTCACATATGTTATACAAATGGGACTATGCCTATGAATTTAGTGGGGAAAAAATCTGAAATAATGGTCAGTAAAAATATCATTGCATTTGAGGAATCAAAACTATGGTTCCACAGAAGGGGAATATTCTTATTTTCTGGTATGAAACTCAGATTCCTGGGTTTCATCATAAAACTACTGAATCAGAATTACTGGGAAGAGGAACAGGAACTGACAGTATAAAGATGCTCTCTCTGTGACTGTTATCTAGACTAAAGTTTAAAAACTAAGGTTCACTGTTCAGATTTCCTTTTTCCCAAAGGCAATGAACATGTTTTGCATATGTTAAACTAACTGTGTTGCTTTTATTGTTTCTTTTTTTTTTTTTTAACAATCCAGAGGTTCTGTCTTATAACAGAATTAACCAGCCTTTCCTATTTGAAGCACTCAGAGGCATTATGAAATTCTGATGGCCCTGTTCTATTCACCATTTCTGTGTATTTCAGAAATCAACAAGACAGAAACAGACAACTTTCTGAATAGTTGTAAGTGTAATATATTTCTTAAAATTGCATTACCTGAATGTAAAAAGTTAACACTGGATCATTTAGGCTTACTTTGTGTGATGCTATAGGGTCAGAATAAAGTTTGGTTTATCTGTGCACAGCTCATGGTGCTTTATCTTATCTTTGAAGCACATTTTATTACTAAAGAGCAAAAAAAATGGAAGAACTTTGGAGTGGATATGTGGGTGCCTGTGGCAAAGGTATAGTGGAAGTGAATTGTACAGTTGTTAAAGAAGAGGAAAAAAGATTCAATGTTCTGACTGCAGATATCTACAATATGCTCTCACAAATGTTTTCTAAAGATTATATAAAAGTAAACAGCATGTTAGCCTTTTTCAGCTATAGGCAGAAACTTGTTACTCTACACTAAAGAAAATCTTCGTGATGATTGTTAATCCCATACTATGGAAATTTCAGGCAACTATGAAGTTGCGTATATATTGATAAAATTACTGAGGATTCAGATAGTATTTTTTTAAAGTTTATTTATTTTGAGGGAAAGAGAGTGCATGAGCAGAGGAGGGGCAAAGAAGGAAGGAGGCAGGCAGGGAGGGAGGGAGAGAGAGAGAGAGAGAGAAAGAAAATCCCAAGCAGGCTCCATGATGTCAATACAGAGCCAGACATGGGGCCCACACTCACAAACTGTGAGATCATGACCTGAGCTGAAATCCAGAGTTGGACGCTTAACTAACTGAGCCACCCCAACACCCCACCTATATTTTAAAAGTACTGACTCTAGGCCTAGTATTTCCCTTCCCCTACAGCAGAGTACCCCACCATGATTTAGAGGATATATTTGATAATTATGGAGTTAGTACAAAATATATTTATCTTAAACTATGGAAGGAAATGTGCTACTTACCAGCTTAGACTATCATTTAGTTCACAAACTTGACTAAACATGAAGCCAAAGAATAATCCTGTTATGCAAATGGCATGTATTCTTGCCACCAATATTTATTGTGAGACTGTTGTGTGCTAGTGGTGTATTAAGTAACAGAAATATAAAATGGATGGAATATAAACCCTGCATAAAGCAGCTCTTACTCTAATGAGACTAGATATATGAGATTAATGCACGAACACATAATTCTCAAGCAATAGGTCTCAGGCAAGAGCAATTTTGACCCCCATGGGATCATGCCCTACTGTGACTTTGGATATCATGGTTGTGTGTGGGGGGGATGCTACTGGCATCTAATATGTAAAGGCCAGGTATTCTTCTGAACATCGGATCATGCATAGGATAGCCTTCTACAATGAAGAATTATGCATCTCAAAAACATCAATAAAGCCAAGGCTGAGAAAACCTTGTATAAATAATATATATACACATATATAATATTATACATGTATACGTATAAAATTAGTGTATATATCATTAGTGTATCTATATATATATAACTAGTATATATAATAAACCCTGTTATAAACAATGTTTATATATAAATAATATGTATAATTAGTTTATATATGATAACTAATTATATATATAATTAGTACTGGTAAGTATGCTAGCATATATACATGTATATATACACAGACATATATACATATATATGTATATATATACACACACACATAGAGAGAGATGGTGATGATGGTAGAAGTATGAAAAAAGCCATAACTAATCCAGTTTGGAGACAGAGGAATTGTTAGAGAAGGCATCCTAGAGAAGGTAATGACTGACTTAATCTTACAAGATGAATAGTTGTTAAATTAATGAACCACTATAGTTCAAGGAAAAGTAAGGACAAGAGAAAATGTTTGGAGCACAAAGTATGAAAAAAATTGAGATAGTAACACAATTTGATACTTAGAAGTAACTGCTAAGTAAGGCCTTGTCTCTCTTTGGCAGGCTGTGGGACACGAAGGAGTAAAACTTCAAGACAGAGTCTCAGGATCGTTGGCGGGATACCGGTGGAGGAGGGCGAATGGCCGTGGCAAGCTAGCCTGCAGTGGGATGGGATGCATCGCTGTGGAGCAACTTTAATTAATAGCACGTGGCTTGTGAGTGCCGCTCACTGCTTTAGAACGTAAGTCCTGAAACTTGTGAATGACTGGGGGTAAGCAAAGTGCACTGGTGTTTGGCAGGAAGGAAATACTTTGCAAAGTTTGAACCGGATGCATTTAAAATGAAGATAACATACACAGCACAAAGAGTGGGATGCTCATAAACCTTAGTAAGAGGTTTAATGGTCTGGAAATGGAAATGGCATCAAAGTACATGTAGAGAAATAATCCACTGATAAAGAAATAATAATAATTTGTCAAAGCAAGTAGGTGTTTTAAAGAAATTTTAAAAGCATCTTTGGACTGTGAGCCTGATGTCAAAAGGCGATAGGTCCCTGCTGTGTATCTATCAGGGATGGGGGCTGGGTGGATTGCAGATTTGACCTCAGTGGGGGAAATTCTACAAGGCAAGAAATAATTAAGTATGAAGAAATTTGGTAGTAACAAATTATACAACTGAATAAGTATTCCAAGGAATGAAGACCTTACAACTCAATGAAAAATGCCTTTGTATACAGGATAGTAATGTTTTGTTAAATCTATGTGTAGCCTTTTCAGTTTTCAGAGAAATGTATATGTTTGCGGGTAGAGAAGATGGTACATGGAATACATTTAGTTCCTGCATTCTGTACAAAATACGCTTTCTGTATGTCTCTTGGAGTCACTTATTGCTAGAAATATCAAAAGGCCCTAGGATCTGGAGTAAGCGACTCAGATGCAGAGTGGCATGTATTTCCTAAAAACCATGCCACTGTGGCATTTCTACCAGATCTTACTCCTGAGCCTGATTCTCAGATTGAAAAGAGTTTATTTTTATACATAGAAACTGTAACTTTATTTTTATTTTTTTAAAGGTTTTTTATTTAACTTTGAGAGCGAGAGGGGCAGAGAGACAGAGAGACAGAGACAGAGTGCAAGCAGGGGAGGGGCAGAGAAAGAAGGAGACACAGAATCCGAAGCAGGCTCCAGGTTCTGAGCTGTCATCAAAGAGCCTGAAGTGGGGCTTGAACCCATGAACCACAAAATTATGACCTGAGCTGAAGTTGGATGCTTAACCGACTGAGCCACCCAGGTGCCCAGCAATTGTAATATTAATAAGAAAACTTATGTTGACACAAGCAGCCTAAAATGTGTAATCTAAGTCCTTCCACTGGTAGGGTGGTAAAGTGGAATTTACTCTTCATACTTTTTCCTCAGGTATAAGGACCCAACCAGATGGACTGCTTCTTTTGGAGTAACAATTAAGCCTCCAAAGATGAAGCAAGGCCTTCGAAGGATATTTGTCCATGAAAAATATAAGTATCCATCACATGACTATGACATTTCAGTTGTAGAACTTTCTAGCCCGGTTCCCTACACAAATGCCGTACACAGGATTTGTCTCCCTGATGCATCTCATGAGTTCCACCCAGGCGATGAGACATTTGTGACAGGATTTGGAGCACTGGAAAATGATGGTGAGCATCTGAAGACAAATTAAACCATAGTAACCCAATTTGGTATTCTAAGGCATTTAAAGAATGGAATGCCATTATGCCAAAATATGCTGGTGCATTAGTTCTATGGACCTGAGTAAGTCAGGTCCTATTTGTAAATTGCCATTTATAAGACACAAGATTCCTTCATTGCTTTAGGTTACCATCAAGTGCCTCATTACTACTGTAGTGATGGTGCTTGGTAAGGTGTCTGAAATAGTAAATATGTCTGAATTTTTTTACTAAAGATGTAACTGCATAAGAGATTAGGAATCATTAACATACTTAATTCTTAAGATGAGACAATCATAAAGCCACTATTCTCTCTACAAAATTACATTCTAAGTTTCACAATGGGAAAGAAGTCACTTAAACAACATGAGGTTCTCTCAGAAGTACCTAAATTTTCATTTAAAGTATTTAGGAAATCGTTCTTTTCCCAAATATTACTGTACCTGAAAAGACATGTATCCTAAATTGCCATTTTATCCAACAATTATGAAAGATTTTCTCAAAGTTTATAGGTTACATGAATATCTACAAACATAAAGACTTTTTTCCCTTTAGGTAGTGGTCAAAATCATCTTCGGCAAGTACAGGTGGATCTAATAGACACTAAAACCTGTAATGAACCCCAATCTTACAATGGTGCCATCACTCCTAGAATGTTGTGTGCTGGCTCCTTGAAAGGAAAAAGAGATGCATGCCAGGTACGTGGTTTGACCAATAGTATGCTGTGTAATTTTTTGTTCACTTTTTATTTTGAAATCATTATAATTCACAGAGGTTGACAGAGGGGTCTCATGTATTCTTCACCTCGTTTCCCCCAAATGTTACATCTCACATCCTATAGTACAATAGAAAAGCTGGGAAGTTGACATTGGTACAATGTGTGCTTCTAGTTCTATGGCATATTTTTACATGTGCAGAGTTGTGTAACCATCACTCCAGCTGAGAACTCTTCCATCACCACAAAGATCTCTTTTATAATAACACTTACTTCTTTATTGTTTTCTTTTTTATCTTAAGTTTTTATTTAAATTCCAGTTATTTAGCATATAGTGCAATATTAGTTTCCAGTGTACAATATAGTGATTCGACAGTCTCATGTCACACCCCGAGCTCATCATTACAAGCGCACTCCTTAATCCTCATCACCTATTTAACCCATTCTCCCACCCACCTCCTTTCTGGTAACCATCAGTTTGTTCTCTATTGTTAAGAGTCTATTTCTTGGTTTGCTTCCCTCTCTCTTTTCTCCCTTTGTTCATTTGTTTTGTTTCTTAAATGCCACATCTGAGTGAAATCATATGGTATTTGTCTTTCTCTGACTGACTTATTTTGCTTAGCATAATACTCTCTAGCTCCATCAATGTCATTACAAATGGCAAAATTTCATTCTTTTTTATGGCCAAGTAATATTCCATTGTATATATGCATGTATGTATGTATGTATGTATGTATACCACATCTTCTTTATCCATTCACTAGTCGAGGGACATTTGGGATGTTTCCATGATTTGGCTATTATAGATAATGTTGCTATTAGGGGAACATATACCCCTTTGAATTAGTACTTTTGTAAACTTTGGGTAAATACTTAGTAGAGCAGTTGTTGTATTGTAGGGCAGTTCTATTTTTAACTTTTTGAGGAACCTCCATATGGTTTTCCAGAGTTGCTGCACCAGTTTACATTTCCACCAACAGTGCAAGAGGGTTCCCCTTTCTCTACATCCTCCCCAGCATCTGTTCTTTCTTGTATTATTGATTTTAGTCATTGTGACAGGTGTGAGGTGATACTCAAATCAAAACTACAATGAGTAGTTTCCCTGATGATGAGTGATGTTGAGCATCTTTTCATGTGACTATTGGCCATCTGTATATCTTCTTTGGAAAAATGTCTATTCATGCCCATTTTTAATTGGATTATTCATTTTTGTGTTGGGTTTTATGAGTTCTTTATATATTTTAGACACTAACCCTTTATCAGATATGTCATTTGCAAATATCTTCTCCCATTCTGGAAGTTGAATTTTGGTTTGTGGGTTATTCCCTTTGTTGTACAGTAGCTTTTTATTTTGATGAGGTCCCAATAGTTTATTTTTGCTTTTGTTTCCCTTGCCTCTGGAGACATATCTAGAAAGCAGCTGCTATAGTGGATGTCAATCCTCTATCACTCTTTCATCACTAATATCTACCAATCATTAATCAGTTTTCCATCTCTATAATTTTGTAATTCCATGAGTGTTATATAAATAGAATCATACTGTGGCTTTTTTAAGAATTCCATTTTGATTTAACTATTATTGTTTTTGTTTTTTCTTCTTTCATAGTTTATTGTCAAGTTGGATTCCATATAACAGCCAGTGCTCATCCCAAAAAGTACCCTCCTCCATGCTCTATCAGTGTTTTTGACTAGGCTATCTCTGTGGAAAAGGTTTTGTAGTTCCTCTAAGTTGTATACACATAACTTATCACAGTCTACTGGTGTTGAGATTTTACTGGTTTGAATGTAGAGTAGAATAGAAAACTTACTTCCCCTTAAGTCTCTTTACCCTTCTCCATTTATAATGATAATATGAATAAATATAAATTTCAATATTTCCTCTACATACATTGAGAACAACATTAGATAATGTTTTTCCTTAAGTTCCAAACATAACTTAGAAACTCAAGAGGAGAAGGAAAGTATATTTATTCATAGTTTTATTCTTTATTCCTTCCTGGTTTTCTAAGATTATTTTTTATTATTCCTTTTATGTTTTAGGAACTTCCATTAGACATTTTTTTTTTAATGTAAATCTACTGATGGCAAATTCCCTCAGATTTTCTGTCTGTGAAATTCTTAATTTTTTTATTCATTCCTGAAACATAATTTTGTATGTATGCAATAACATTCTAAAAAAACCAATGTATCTACCATAATTTAAAAATACTGTATTGCTAAAACTTGCTAATCATCATCTGAGCTTTCAGTGAGTTATAATCTTTTTGCTGGTCGGTGGGGGGTTCTTTCCTCAATGTTGATGGCTGATTACTGATAAGGGTAGTGGTTGCTGAAGGTTGAGGTGTCTGAGGCAATTTCTTAAAGTAAGATAACAATTAAGTTTGCCACATAGATGGACTATTCCTTTCATGAATGATTTCTCTATAGCATGTGATGCTGTTTGATAGCATTTTATCCACAATAGAACTTCTTTCAAATTGGGATCAATCCTTTCAAACTCTGTCACTTTTTTATCAACTAAATTTATATAATATTCTAATCCCTTGTCATTACAACAATCTTCACAACATCTTCACCAGGAGATTCCTTCTCAAGAAACTTTCTTTGCTCATCCATAAGAAGCAATTTCTTATCCATTAGAGTTTTATCATGAGATTACAGCAATTCAGTCACATTTTCAGGCTCCACTTTTAATTCTTGTTCTCTTGTTATTTCCATCACATCTGATATGATTCCTCTATTGAAGTCTCACACCCTAAAGTCATCCATGGGGGTTGGTATCAATTTCTTCCAAATTCCATTTACTGCCAATATTCCTGAATGTTCTTAAAGGCATCTAGAATGGTAAATTCTTCCCAGAATATCTTTAATTTACTTCACCCAGATCCAGCAGAGGAATCACTATTTATGGCAGCTATAACCTTACCAAATGTATTTCTTAAAAAAGTAATACCTGAAAGTCAAAATTAGTCTTTGGCCCATGGGTTTCAGAATGGGTGTTATGTTAAGTAGGCATGAAAACAACATTAATCTTTTTTTTTAATGTTTACTTATTTTTGAAAGACAGAAAGAGGCACAAAGCACAAGTAGGGGAGGGACAGAGAAAGAGGGAGACACAGAATCCAAAGCAGGCTCCAAGCTTCGAGCTCTCAGCACAGAGCCCAATGTGGGGGCTTGAACTCACAAACTGCGATATCATGCCCCGAGCTGAAGTTGGATGCTTAACCGAGCCACCCAGGATCCCTGAAAACAACATTAATCTTGTTGTGTCTTCAGAGCTCTTGGGGAGCCAGATATACTGTCAATGAACAGTAATATTTTAAAAGAAATATTTTTTTTGAGCAGTACTTCTTGACAGTGGACTTAAAATATTCTGTAAAATATGCTGTAAACATGTGCTGTCATCCAGGCTTTGTTGTTCCATTTCTAGAGCACAGGAAGAGTAGATCTATAATAATTCTTAAGGTTCCTAGGATTTTTCAGAATGGTATACGAGGATTGGCTTCAACTGAAAGTCACAAGCTGCATTAAATCTGTAACAAGAGAGTCAGCCTGTCCTTTGAAGATTTGAAGCCAGGCATTGACTTCTCTTTAACTATGGAAGTCTTAGGATCTTTCTCTGATAGAAGGCTGTTTCATGTACACTGAAAATCTGTTTGTTTAGTGAAGCAGTCTTCATTAATTATCTTAGTTCTTCCGGATAACTTGGCGCAGTTTCTATATCAGTATCTACTTTGTCACCTTGCACTTTGATGTTATCGTGACAACTTCTTTCCTTAAACCTCATGAATAAATCTCTGTTAGCTTCAACCTTATCTCATGCAGCTTCCTCACCTCTTGTAACCTTCCAGAATTGAAGAGAGGTAGGGTCTTGCATTGACTTAAGGGAATGTTGTGACTTGTTTAATCTTCTATCCAGACCACTAAAACTTATTCTATATCAACAATAAGGCTGTTTTGTTTCCTTATCATTTGTGTGTTTACTGGAGTAGCCATTTTTATTTCCTTCAAGAAATTTTCCTTTGTGTTCACAACTTGGGTGTTTGATGCAAGAGGCCTAGCTTTCAGCCTGTCTCAGCCTTTGACATGCCTTCTTCACTAAGCTTAATCATTTCTAGCTTTTGGCTTAAAGTGAAAGACATGCAGTGCATGTGGGTGGTTCAGTTGATTAAGCGTCTGACTCTTGATTTGGGCTCAGGTCATTATCTCATGAGATTCAGCTGGGCGTCCAGCTCTGTGCTGACAGTATGGAGCCTACTTGGGATTCTCTGTCTTCCTCTCTCTTTTTCCCTCCCCAGATCATGCTCTCTCCAACTAAATAAATAAACATTTAAACAATAAAAAAGTGAGAGATATGCAACTTTCACTTGAACTCTTTGGCCATTGTAGGGTTATTAATTGGACTAATTTCAATATTGTTATGTCTTTGGGAATAGGCAGGCCTGAGAGGAGAGAGAGAGAGAGAGAGAAAGAGAGAGAGAGAAAGAGAGGCAAACAGCTGGTTGGTGGAGCAGTCAGAACACACACAATATTTATTAAGTTTCCCCTCTAATATGGACACAGTTTATAGCACCCCAAAACAATTACAACAGTAATATCAAAGGTCACTGACCACAGTTCACCATAATAAATATGATAATAATGAACAAGTTTGAAGTATTATGAGAATTACCAAACTGTGACACAGAGACACAAAATGGAAAAACTTCCTAACAAAGGATTGCCATAAACCTCCTATTTGTAAAAAAATGCAGAATCTGTAAAGTACAATAAAGTATAAAAAAATAAGCAAATGCCTGTATCTGTTTTTCCATTTTCAAGTTTCTTCTTTATTTTATTGGGTTTTATTATTCTTGAAGTCTCTTTTACTTTTATATCTTTTTCACATACAATCAATTAAGACTTAGGAGATATTTCCCCCCTTTACCATATCTTCCAAATTTATCGCTGTCCCCATTCTTTCTCTTTAACATCCTAGTCTATTCCTTCACTCTTTCATCTCTTAACCACTAAAATTGCTTCCTGGTTTGGCTCTTCTAGTTTCAGAAGTTTCTGTTATGATATGTACATTCCTGAATAAACTTCCTGTTCTGTTCTCACTAAACCTCTCATTAAAAATAACAGGACGTATGGGGAATATAGGACTAGAGACAGAGCAACAGACCCTTCAGAGGCTAGACAACTTTGTAACCAGAGAATTAACAATACAAGCAAAATTTTGCCTTGAAAAATAACTTGGACAGTGTGGACAGTCAGAATGCACAGTGGGGCTGGCACCAACTTAGGGTTTGATAAAAATGCACAGAAACAACAGAGTGGAAGTATGAGCTTGCTGGGGCCGAGACAATGAACATGAGAGAGTATTCCTGAGCCAAGGAGAAAGTGCAACCTGCCAGGATGCATGAACTAAGTGAGGCTGTGGTATTTCTCTGGCAGAGGGAGTCCAGAGCACAGACACTTTTAAAATATTTTCTTAAATATTTAATATTTAAATATATAAATAATATATACATATTAGTATTGAATATATAAATATTAAAATATTTTCTTAAATAGAGCCCCAAACACTTCTACCTGTGCAACAGCTCAGTTGAGAGCCTTTTTCTCTTTTTCTGAATGTCATAATTTTACTTCCATTATTCTGGCTTCTCTGCCCAAGACAAAACATGTATAAATCATCACAATTTCCATCTTATAATGACATAATTCCCCAATTCACCAGTCATGTGTGAGCTAATTAGTTTCAGCAGGACAGACTATCTTTCTCTTTAAAAAAATTTTTTTAATGTTTATTTATTTTTGAGAATGACAGAGACGGAGTGTGAGTGGGAGAAGGGCAGAGAGAGAGGGAGACACAGAATCTGAAGCAGGCTCCAGGCTCTGGGCTGTCAGCCCAGAGCGAGATATGGGGCTCAAACTCACAAACCATGAGATCATGACCTGAGCCAAAGTTAGACGCTTAACTGACTGAGCCACCCAGGAGCCCCGTATCTTTCCCTTTTTGATACCTGCTGGTGGACATCACCTGATGCACCTTGTAAGGCTGTTAGCTATCCTGCTATCTTTTTCCTTCCATTGCTTTATTCTCAGACTCATTTCTTCTTGTCTCTTAAGCAGATTTACATTTTGTTGTCTCTTGAATCTTCTATTTCTTCATCCTAATCTTCTCTACCTTCATATAGGCTTGGGTTTCAATTACCAAAATGTTTTATCTGTATGCTACCTGTGTTTACACTCTTTTTATATCTCCTACTGCATACGAGGCTATAGATTAACACTTACTGGTAACTTGATTTAAAAATTACAACATATTCCAATTTCAGTCATTATTAGTATTAGTTAATGTTTTTACATAAACAAAAGAAAATGCAGAAAGAAGTTAATATAATGCAGAGGGGAAAAGCTGAATGTCTGGATTAGAGCACTCTGGATTCAAATTCAGTTCTCCACTGAATACATGTGTCATCAGGCAAATTACTTAATTTCTCAGAGTTTTGATTTCCCTATTGTAAAAATGGAGAAAATGAAACCTCACTCCATATTTTGTTGTCAGAATTAACATGAGTTAGTAAGGTAATATGTTAATTAAGAGCTCCATAGAGCGCTGAACACTTAATGGCTGGTCGGTACTAAAGACCCTAGGATTTTGAGGAAAAATCAGCCTGTACCTTGTTTTTCTGAGCTGTATAAAGAAACATCCCTCAGGAGTTCACAAGGCATAAACAGTTGGAATTAGTGGTTTTAAATATGTATTTACTAAGTTCTGTTTTATGCCAGGCTCTATGCTAAGCACTTTATATTTACTGTCTTGTATAATCTTCAAAATTATCATCAGAGGTAGGTATTATTAGGAGCCTTACAAATATGTAAATTAAAGGTCTTAACCAGCTGGAAGAGCCAGACTTGAGATTTAAACCCAGGTGTCCGACTCTAGTGTCTGTCCTTATATCAGTAATAGACTCTTCACCCTTCTTTTGGGAGCTATGTCACACAGATAAAGAATATGAGGAATTATTTTCTCAGATGTACCAGATAAGAGTTCTCTTCTCCAAAGTGATGGCACCTTTAATCTCAGTGCACCGACCTCTGAATCTAAGCCAGTGCTGCAGGTGCTGGATCTCCTCCCTTATGTGAATTACTGACACAGGGCATCACTTCTGCATCTGAGCGCACTGAGTTTTGAAAACTGCCCCTTTCATTAAATTCAAGTTAGAAAAATAACAAAAACCGCTTTAATGAACTGAATTATTAATCACCAATCTCTCTCTTCTCCTGTAGGGTGACTCCGGAGGACCACTGGTTAGTCCAGATGCGAGAGATATCTGGTATCTTGCTGGAATAGTGAGCTGGGGAGATGAATGTGGGCAACCTAATAAGCCTGGTGTTTATACGAGAGTGACTGCTTTCCGGGACTGGATCCATTCCAAAACTGGTATCTAAGAGAGAAAAGTCTAGTAGAATGGAACACATTTTTGTGTCTAGGCTGTTCTCAAAGATGCAGAATGGCAGAAGTCTCGCAGGTCGCTCGGATCTGACCCATCTAACTAATCCGTTTGTTTGGTGCATGTATTTCCTTGCTAGCGCTGCTCCACACTGAGCGTCCTGCTTCTGCCAGATAGATTCTGTCCCAATGTGCATTCACTTGTTTTCTAGAAATATTCTCATCGAAATTTTGGCTTGTTGATGTACATTTCTTATGCATATATACAATTGGAAGCGATTCCTTCTTTCATTTCCCCAGCTTCTCTCATCTTAGTAAACCTGTTTTCAAGGTGCAGGACAAAGGGTGAAAGGAAACGTTAAAAAGGAAAGAATTCTATTTTTATGTACAAAAAAGTATTAGGAGTTTTCTCCTTAAAGGAATGAGGAAAATGATCATATTCATGATGACAGGTCAGCCAAACAGAAAGCAGAATACCAAATACTTAATGATGGAGAAAGAATGGGAATTAAGTTAAGGAAATACAGAGAAACTAAGATACAGTTTTATTTTCATTTCTAGCTAACAACTAGGGTGATAAATGTGGGGACAATTGTGTTTTCCTGTGGCCTACAATAATTATACAGACTCTATATAATGTACTTGTGCTAAGTGAAAGCAAATAACATTTATTTAACCTTGCACTGCTGAAGATATCAATATACTGTAACGAAAACATCATCCATTTACTTGATATGATGATAGTCCATGAAGAAGGGGAAGATGGAAAAATACCACTACTCAATTCTTTTAAACATCACCACTGCAAATTCTTTTAAAATCTGAGGTTATGAAAATTGAGAACAACCAGTATACCTTATGTATTAAGATTTGTTTGTGGTTGAATAAAAGAGAATGAAGAGAGAATCAGTATTTAATGAAATGGGACTCTCACAAAGTGCTTGTGTCATGTGTTTAAAGCTTTTCCAGCTACAAAGCCTTGAGGGGAATCAGGCCCAGGTGTTAGTGGATAGTTGTAGTCACACAAACGGAGGTCAGACCTCCATTTTGAGATGATTACACATCTTTGCCTGCTACCTGCTTTCCCAGCCCGTGCTTGGGCCCCTGGCCTCAGACTTCTCTGGGCTTGGATGGAAGATATCCCAGGAGGTCATCCTGGAAACAGCCTCCCTTCTCTGTCTAGAATGGCACTGAATTGCCAACTACTTCCATACAAAACCGAAAAATAAAAGCCAAGTGCCAGCCATTTTCAGAATTCTACTTTCGGTAATTTACTAAGCTGTGAGAGACATAACACACAAGTGATCTGCCATTATGAAGTTAGAACTCATGCCGTGTCAATGGTGAAATTTCACTAAACTTTTCATTACCCTTACCTCCTTGTATACAGCTAGTCACCCAAATTCTCTATTGGGCCATAACCAGTTTGAAAACCACCATCAGTAGGAAAAATGCGACTTCTACTGACCCAAATAGTGTTAGCATGTGAACTGGTAAAATTTAGGCACTTGGCTGAAATAAGCTGAAAACTGACATGAATTGACAGTGTTTGATATTTTGCACAAATTATTTTTGTTTCATTTAATATTCTGAAAAAAATAAAATTTGAGGCGAGTGATGAGTTTTAAACAAAGATTTAAGTACATTTCAAACTAAATTACTCTCAGTGTTTCATTCAAAATTGATCTCCCTGTTTCAGTACCTTCCGTAGTTGGGCCTCTAGATGGCGCCTGCAAGCTGTGGGAAGATAGAAAAAGATGTCTGGATCTTCAAGTGGTAAACATGGTAGTAGAAACTCTGTTTGAGGGTCTTATAAAACCAAAAGAATACAAGTCCTCTCTTTGAAGGCATTTGATTTATAAATGAGTACATGTAAATTGACATCATGATTAATATTTCCCAGACTTCTAGAGGTGAGTTTCCAAACTAAGAATTTATAACGTGTGATGTGAGGCATTTCTTCTCCAAGCCAACTGGAAGAGATTTAAATTAAGGAGAAATGTTAGAAGTTTAATGTTAATGGCACCACAGGCCTCAGAGAAATACTTTTTATACTTTCTTTTACAAAATTAGACAAACAGAGGTTGGGTCACAGTGAAAATATGAGTAGTAGTTCAAACTTTAAGTGCACAGAAAAATAGGTAATATGATGTCATACTTTTAAAATAACTTCTTTTGAAAGATAACATATAGAGGGTTTCAGCATTTTTGACCATGTCTATTTTAACTATGCCATTGGAGAAAGTTAAGAAACCATAACTGGAATAATATTTATTAATTGTACAAGTGGTAGGGAGTTCTTTTTATATCTTTTATCTCTCTTCCCACAGTACCTAGGAAAGTACTCTGTATGTCATAGTCTTTCAATAAGTGTTGCTCTATATTTTTATTATGCAGAAAACACAGCTGTATTATTGTTTACACATTGACTTTAAGAAGTAATCCAGATTTTACATTAACTGTGTGATTTAAGCCAGGTGATTAAACACTCTAAACCTCAATATACTCACTTATAAGACAGGGATAACAATATTTACCTCAAATACTTGATTGTAGATATTAAAATGAGGTAAGATTTGAAAGTGCTTAGTAGAGTTCTTGGAACATAGTAGGTGCTCAAGAAATGGCAGCTATTGTAACTATTAATGTAATTAAACTACAATCTTGTTTTAAACAATTGGCACTTGATCATAATAGCTTGAATAGACGTTTTTGAAATGAAGAGATAATTAGAATAATAGAATGGGCTGATTTCTTGTTTAGTGATGACTTCTCCTGGAAGCCTTCCTTGACTCCCTCAAGTGAATATAACATCCTCTTTTCTGAAATCCTTACCATCTAAAAAATACACTTGAAAAATTTTTTCAGATAATCATAGATTCACATATAGTTGTAAAATATAATACAGAGAGATCCTGTGTATCACCTACCTAGTTTCCCACAATGGTAAACATCTTGCTTAGCTATAATATAATATCACAAAGTTGACATTGACCATCCATCAGCCTTATTCAGATTTCCCCAGTTTCCAAAACATGCAGTTATGTGGGTATGTGTGTATTTAATTCTGTAATTTTATCACATATGGATTTATGTAACCACCACCATAGATGAGGCACAGCATAGTTTGATCTCAAGTATCCCTCGAACTACCCATAGCCACCTGGCTCCTTCCCTATCCCTGTTCTCAGTCTCTAACTCTTGGTACCCATTAAACTGTTCTAAATGTTTATGATTTTGTCAATTCAAGAATGGTAATGGAATCATACTGTATGAAACCTTTAGAGGTTAGCTTTTTCACTCAACATAATTCCATTGGCATCAATCCAGACTATGTGTGTCAATAGTTCATTCTTTCATTGCTGAATAGCATTCTACGGTATGGATGTACCTCAGTTTGTTTAAGCATTCACTCATTGAAGGGCATTTGAGTTGTGTACAATTTTTGACCATCATGAATAAAGCTACTATAACATTTGTGTGTCGGTGTGTAGATTTTGTGTTCATTTCTTTGGGACTAATACCCTAGACTGCATTAATGGTCATATGGTAAGCACATACTTAGCTTTTAAAGAAAATGTTATATTCTTTTCAGCTGGCTTCTTACCATTTTTTTTAACTTTTCTGTACCTACACTCTCTCCTCACGTTTTCTAAAACGTTTTTTTAAGTTTATTTATTTTCAAAGAGAGACAGAGACAGAGACAGAGGATAAACATGGGAGGGGCAGAGAGAGAGAGAGAGAGAGAGAGAGAGAATCCCAAGCAGGCTCTGTGCTGGCATGGCAGAGCCTGACATGGGACTTGATCCCATGACCTTGAGATCATGAGCTGAGCTGAAAACAAGAGCTGGATGCTCAACCGACTGAGCCACCCAGGCATGCCTCGCCATGTTTTTTAGATATGTGTGAGTAGACCTGATTTCAACAACTAGACCATAAGCCCCCTTGGGTGGGGACCATGACCGTTCCATTTTATAAGCTTTGTAGTTCTTAGGAAAGTATAATATTTATGGCACATACTCAATAAAGATTTATTAAGTAAACATTGAAGACAGTAATAAAAGGAAGCAAACAGCAATACATGAGAAATTTTACAAAAAGAATTACTTTGGGTTGAAAAAATGAACAGTATTGCCTTCATGAATGCATTATGCCATAATTTTTTATTTCTGGATTTTACTACAGTACCTCCAAGTATCTCATATTGCTTGATATATAATCTTGCTATCCACATTCTCCCACATGGTATACAATCAAATACAGACTAAGAGACATGGATTATATAATGATCTTATCCTTGTGCCTGTTTATTTCCTGATACATAATGTATTTGATGACTTTCTAATGCATATGTATCAATTTCTACACTGTACTAGTGGAGTGGATTCTAGTACAAGGGTATACATCATATGTACTTGTTGGTATTAATTTTTATCACCCTGACTATAATTTTTTTGCCCTAATAACATTTTTTATTGTACAACTCTCAAGGTGGGATGGAAGACAAGCCTGTGAGACGTAATTAGATGTTCCTTAGTTGACGCCGATCCATTAATCAATACTTTGGCACAGCTGTAGCCAGTTTAAATAAATGCCACTGTCCATCACTGTAATCACTGCCCTGCACAAACCTTTGACTCCTGCTCCTCATTCTTGCTTCACCACCCTATGACATTTGCTTTTTACCACAACCCTGATAAAATCCATATCTCCACCTACTCTTTTTCTATATTGTGCCACTGAACATGTTTGGAGAAAAGTGCAAAACCACACTGACAGGTCTAACTTCAAATCCATGATCACAAACCTCCAGGACACACTCAGGGCTTCCTTACTGTTCACCTTCCCATTCTCCTAGATTTCTTTTTCACATTTTTCCACTCCTCAACTCCCCTATCACCTCCTTCTGCATTCCCAATTCTCCACTGATGATGTTGCTTCTCACTTCCTTCGCTGAAAATTGAAGCATTCTGAAGAAGCCCTCCACCACCTCTATTCGTGTGTCAGCAGCTGCTCCCGCACGCCTGGCTTTCCTACCTGTTGCCTCATGTGCTCTTATTAAAACCCAGTCCCTCTACCCATACACTAGATCCCTAGTAATTTTCTCACCAATGTAAGTAATTCACTCCAACAACTCCATCCTCCCACTCCTATATCAAATTTTCTTTTTGTTATGTTCTCAATCTTAAAACAGACACACACACACCCAAAAATGATCTTGACTCAGCTTTTTCTACCAGTTGCAGCTCCAAGACTTTGCAGGAAAGCTTTTTGAAAAAATCAGTCTATATTTACTACCTGTTTACTACCTCCTATACCTCTGCTTCTGTTATGCCTTAAACACATTTCAATCAAATTTTGGCTCCATAATTTCACTAAAATTGCTCTTCATAAGGACATTAATAGTCCCAGGTTGCTAAATCTAATGGGGAGTTCTCATCTTACGTGTCTCATCCATAGCATTTGGCACAGGTAATCCCTACTTCCTCCTTCCTAGACCTTCTTTTTCTGTCAGGTCACTTCATATTCCCGAGTTCCTGCTACTCTCAGACTTTGTACTCACAGACAGTCTCATTTTCTGGTTGCCACCCTAGTCCTTGACGTCCTAACGTTGGCTTACACCTGGGCTAAGACCTTGTTACTCTTCCTTGGTGATCTCATTCAGTCTCATGGTTTTAAATATCATCTACATGATGACATTTCCACATTTTAATCTCTGGCTCAGACCTCTCTTCCCAAATCCAAACTCCTATGTCCAATTGCCTATTGGTATCTGCATTATTGGCATCTCTATTAAGGTGTCTAATAGCCATTTCTTTTTTTTTTTTTAATATTTTTATTTATTTCTAGGAGAGAGAGAGACAGTGTGAGCAGGGGAGGGTTCAGAGAGAGCGGGAGATACAGACTCTGAAATAGGATCCAGGCTTTAAGCCGGCAGTCAGCACAGAGCCTGACGCGGGGCCCGAGCCCACGAACCGCGAGATCATGACTTAAGCGAAAGTCGGACGCTTAACCGACTAAGCCACCCAGGAGCCCCTCTAATAGCTATTTCTTAAAAAAATGTTTTTTAGAGCTTATTTTTGAGAAAGAGACAGAGCATGAGCAGGGGAGGGGCAGAGAGAGAGAGGGGAGACACAGAATTTGAAGCAGGCTCCAGGCTCCAAGCTGCAGCACAGAGTCTGAAGTTGGGCTCAAACTCATGAGCTGTGAGATCATGAGCTGAGCTGAAGCTGGATGCTTAACAGACTGAGCCACCCATGCGCCCCTCTAATAACCATTTCAAACACAATATGTCTTGTCTCCAAACATGTTGTATTCACTGTCTTCCCCACTTCAGCCAATGCCATTCTTCCAGTTGTTCAGGCCCTAAACCTCTTGGCTTCTCTCTTTCTCTCACATCCCACATCTAAAATTTTCTAGTATCATAATATTCTCTAGAATCTTGTCTAAACTCAAGCTCACTTGTCAATTGTTTAAATTTATCTCTGCTCCTTTTTGAAAAGAATATCATTTGCTACTTTTTCCATTCTCTGAATCTCCAAAATTCCCAAGACTTTAACTTCAGTAGTTCAGTAATCATTTTCAACTATTCTTATTACAGTGGAAGAGAGTTCATCCTGGAAAAATAAGCATGAAAGCATTTGTAACAGCAGAGTAGCTTCCCAAAATCTTTCTTTCCATTTGAGCTTATGCTATTTGTAATTTAGCCTCCTGTTCACGGTTGTCAAGGCCCCTCAGTTAGCCTGCATCTTAAACTGTTCATTTGGGGGGTGCCTGGGGGCTCAGTCGGTTAAGCGTCTGATTTTGGCTCAGGTCATGATCTCAAGGTTCGTGGGTTCGAGCCCCGCATCGGGCTCTGTGTTGAACACCTAGCTCAGAGCCTGGAGCCTGTTTCAGATTCTGTATCTCCTCTCTCTCTCTGACCTTCCCCTGCTCACGCTGTCTCTCTCTCTCTCTCTCAGAAATAAATAAAACATTTTAAAAAATTGTTCATTTGGTTATTGAAATACAGTTGCCACATAATGTTATATTTAGTTTTAGGTACAACATAGTGATCTGACAAATTTATACATTATGCTATGCTTACCATAAGTGTACCTACCATCTGTCACCATATGACACTATTACAATACCATTTATTTCCTATGCTGTACCTTTCATTCCTGTGACTAATTCATACTGTAACCAGAAACCTGTATCTGTAGCTTACTCTCTTTACACATCAATTGGAATAATCAACTTGTCTGGGCATTTAGTGACGGGAATTAGTTCCAGTGTTTTCAACTGCCAAAATTTTTATTTCAAGCTAAAACCTTTTCAATGAACTCCAGTCTCATATAAGTAATTGCCTATTCAACAGCTCTCCATAGACATCTAAAAGCTCCCTCTAATGGAGCATGTCTAAAAATGAGGCCTTGATTTCCAACTCTCATACCTTAGTTTTTCTAAGTGTTCCATCTCAGTGGCATCACCACGACCCAGTTGCTCAGGCCCCAAAGTTCCCACCACATTCAATCCATTAGACTTACAAAATATACCAGATTTTGGCAAGTTTTTACTGCCTTTGCAGTCCAAATAGCCATTTTTCACACCTAGACAACTACAACAGCCTTTTAACTCTCTCTTTCTCCTACTTCACTCTGCCATTCAGTTTCTTGCCTCACAAAGCAGCCACTTGGAGCCTTTTGAAGTATTTGAACACTGTCCCTCCCCTGCTCTCTCTCTGTCTCTCTGTCTCAAAAATAAATAAACATTAAAAAACCCAACCTTTTAATGGCCTTCCAACTGAGCTTAGAATAAAATTCAAAGTTCTCATTACATTCTATAAGGTTCAGTGTTTTACTTTGGACATTACTTCTATAATTTCTTATCTTTCTACTCTTTCTCTAACTCTTCAACTACTTGGTTACTTTGCTGTCCCTCAAGCATTTCATGAATTCTCCTCCCTCCACACTTTGATTTTTGCTGCTTTTCTACCTGGGAAGCTATTTCCCTAAATAGTCATATGGTTTTCCCTGTTCTCATTTCATTCAAGTCTCTGCTCAGATGTTGATCTCTCAGAGAAGACTACTTTGACCATTGTATCTTGTATAATTGCTTCTGTTACTCATTTTCCTTTTACCATACTTTTACATATCTTTATAGCAATCATTTCTACACACACACATACACGCACACACATGTATACACACATACACACACTCACACAGAGTATAATCCTGTATAATCTCATTTTAATTATATCTGCAAAGATTATTTTTCCAAATAAGGTCACAATCTTCTGGAAAGTTGCGAAAATACTAAACAGTGTTCCCTTATAGTACTCACCTCACCATGTCTAATGCAAACATTAACCACAGTACAATTACCAAGAACAGGAAATTAACATTAGTGCAATATTATTAGTTAACCTACAGCCCTTATTTGAGTTATTAAAAAGTGGCAGTTGGGTGCTGAAGGGTATACTAATGATTTCTTTTACTACTTTCGTTACATGCCTAAAACCTCTGGTCTCATCTTTTCAGGATTAAAACTCTTTAAAATTTTAAAGGAAATACAGTAACTTCTTTAGCTCCTAGAGTTTCTTTTTGTTATAACTCATTTGAATACTCTTGGAACAATGGTTTTCAGACCTTGGTGTCTATAAACTTACCAGGGTTATTTGTCAACAATTCGTCTTGGGCCCTATCCCTACACCTATATACAGTTGGGCTGGGGGAGCCTAGGAATCTGCAGTTCAAACAATCATTTGCTGATGGGTCACTCTTTGATGAACATAGGAGTAAAGGCCAATTTGGCAGAAATCAATGTGGTATACTGAAGGGCTTTTGAAAGATCTTTCATCAATTAGCTTTCAACTTGACTTTTTTTAAAATGACTCACACACAAACATGAGTTCTTATATTTTACTATTAAAGCATGCATGCATTACCTGGAGGAACACATAGGTTACCTGTATTTTTTTTTTCCTGATATAAAATGTCATCCTATCTAGTAGCTACATCACGCAAGAGAGAATGGGAACAAGATACAGGATAGAACCTCAACAGCCACAAACCCTGTAAATTATCCTCAAGGCAGTAAAATCAGTCCTATTACAACCCAGCCTCTAGAGGTGGGGAAGCAAATAGCTCACACACACAGAAAACTGTATTGACTCCAGTTAGCACAACACCAAAATGTTTGTACCTTCCCATTTCCCCCCCAATATTATGTAATTCACTATGCAAACATACTTCAACTGTCAGCCCTAACCCTCTTTGGTGCACAAATTCTACATTTACCACCGCCTCTGCTGCATGGTCCTCCTATGTACCTACTGGCCACTTAGAAACTTTGTAGGGCCAATCATATATTCTAATACATTAAGACATGATATTAATAATAGGTCTATTATCTTAATTAATATATTTTTATGTACACATGTAGACTTTAGTAATTAAATTTTGTGACGTTCAAGAAATTCAGAAAACAGGGGCGCCTGGGTGGCTTAGTCGGTTAAGCGTCCGACTTTCGCTTAGGTCATGATCTCGCAGTTCGTGGGTTCGAGCCCCGCGTCGGGCTCTGTGCTGACCGCCAGCTCAGAGCCTGGAGCCTGTTTCAGTCTGTGACTCCCTCTCTCTCTGACCCTCCCCTGTTCACGCTGTCTCTCTCTCCTAGAAATAAATAAAAACATTTAAAAAAATTAAAAAAAAAAAGAAATTCACAAAACATTTTCTTTTTTTTTTTTTTAATAGTTTATTGTCAAATTAGTTTCCACATAACACTCAGTGCTCATCCCCACAAGTGTCCTCCATGCCCATCCCCCCCTCCCCCCACATCCATCAGTCCTCAGTTTTTGTCAGCATTCAAAAGTCTCTCATGGTTTGCTTCTCTCCCTTTCCCCCACCATTTCCGCCCTTCTTCTCCCCCTTGTTCCTCCGTCAAACATTTTCAAAGAAAATAACTTGGAGCAGAAAGCAAGTACGGCTATGCTGTCCTTATCAGCACTAGAATATTTCTCTTGCTAGTTCTAGCACTTCTGGTGGTGGAAATGACCACATATTACTGATTTTCTGGTTTCTTTCTGGTGGTGGAAATGAACACATATTACTGATTTTCTGGTTTCTTTCTGGAAAAAGAAGCCATTTGAGAAGACACATAGGCTATTTTATAGTAGATGCTAAATGACCACATAACATCCATAAATGCAGTTCCTTCTTCTCTTAATATTTTGGGTATTTAATTATTTTTCTGATTAAATCTCTATTTCTTAGGTTTCTAAATTATATTAAACATGGGAATAATGAACCAAAAATTTCCAGAATTTAAATAGGAAATAAATTATTTGCTGAAATGTCACATTTCCAGCAGCATCTTTACATATAGTGAAACATACCTTTTTTAAAAAAGTGTTTTATTTATTTCTGAGACAGAGAGAGAGAGAGAACAGGGGAGGGTCAGAAAGAGAGGAAGATACAGAATCTGAAGCAGGCTCCAGGCTCTGAGCTAGCTGTCAGCACAGAGTCCGACAAGGGGCTCGAACCCACGAACGGTGAGATCATGACCTGAGCTAAAGTCAGACGCTTAACTGACTGAGCCACCCAGGCACCCCTAAACATATCTGAAGAGAGTATGGAGGAGGGTAAAACTGCTGCCTATAAATTGGGAAGAGAAGACAGGATTGGTAGAAAATGGAGAGAAGGGTACTAGGGCTTGACAATAAGAAGCAGATACTAGAATTCAGTTTGTCAAATGTGGTTCAATCTAACTTTACTTTGTAATTGGGCCGACTATCTGCATTAGCTAATTGGCTTTATCCAGAGAAAAATGAAACTTTTTATATCATTGTGACAGGAGTTTGTTTTGCAAATAGGAGCAAGGTGCCACCAAAGTTAGGCTCCTACCTTCCCACAGAAACTGGCAGATGGTGGTGTTATCTCTTACGGTATTTACATTTCACAGATAAGCTTCTAAAGTCTTTGAGGAAGACATTCCTGGATCATAAAGCTGACAAAAGGCTTCTCTAGTTTTCTTATGTAACAAGTACATGCAGAGCAAAAATGCATAATAACTCAAATATAATAGAATTTTATTTCTTGCTCACATGATTGTACAGGCTGGTGTTCCAGATCATCTATTGGTCTCCACAGTGTTCCAGGGACCCAGGATGATTCCACCATGGAGCTCTACCATCCATTAGGGAAACTTCATTCTTTGGATTCAGCCTGCGGAACAAGAAAGTGATCATGGAAGAGGCACACTTGCTTTTGTTAAAAGCCCTGCACTGGAAGTGCAGTACACACCAGTTCTACTCACATACCACTGGAGAGTAAATCTGTCACATATTCACACTAAAGTACAACAGTAGCTGGAAAGTATGCAGCCAGAACAACAAAATCAATTTACTGGATATCTATTAGTCTCTGCCAAAATAATTGTAATACATTTTTTATGGATATTTGAAAATATTTATGTAGGATTGATACCTAGAAATGTGACTGCTGGGTTTTGATATATACTGTAAAATAATCCTGTAGATAGATTTGAACAACCTGAAAAGGCATGATAATCCTACTTTCCTTGAATTCTCTTCAACCTGACATTTTTAACACCCCATCTGATAAATAAAAATAATCTCCTAATTGTTCTAATTTGCACTTCATTAACTATTAGGCTTTTTCAACTCAATTAAGGCAAAATAATTTCCCATAGACTTACTGTTCAATGTACTTCTGTGAACTGTCTGTTTATACTGCTTATTGTTTTTTTTCTACTGGATTATTTGCCTTTTTCATATTGATATGCTGGGTCTCTTTGTATATTATGGAAATAATCTTTTTTCTTTTACACATGCAGTAAGTCCTTTTTTTCCAGTCTGTCATTTCTTTTTTAACTTTTAAAATTAATCATATTGCAGCTCTACATTTTAAGGGTGTTAAACTCAATTTGACACTTTATTTATTTTTTAAACATTTATCTATTTATTTTGAGAGAGACAGAGACCATGAGTCAGTGGGGTAGGGGCAGAGAGAAAGGAGAGTGAGAATCCCAGGCAGGTTCCACGCTGACAGTGTGGGGCTTGATCTCACTAACTTGGGGCTCTATCTCATGAACTGTGAGATCATGACCTCAGACAAACTCGAGTCGGATGCTTAACCAACTAAGCCATCCAGACACCCCTTCCTTTATCATTTTTAGGCTTTGCATCTTGCTTAGCAAGTCTTTTACATTAAAGAATGTATAAAGTTTTCTACATTCTTTATTATTATTATTATTTTTTAAAGTTTTATTTATTTACAGNAAAGTCGGACGCTTAACCGACTAAGCCACCCAGGAGCCCCTATTATTATTTTTTTTATAATTTTATTTTTATTTACATTTAGATTGTAAAATTTACTTCGGTGTGAGTAGACCTCAAAGTTTGGCCTTCAAGCGGTCAGAAAAATATATAAGTGTTTGTTGTTTTTAATGAACACTACCAAAACTACCTTGGATCAAACAAAGAGAAGTTATTAAAAGGTACCAGGAAGACTTGATTATCTTGCAATAATTTTCTTGTATAACATGCCAAACTAAAAAGAATTCTGAAATTAAAATCTCATTTCAGTTGACAAAGGGTGCCAAAATTCTTCCCTGATAGATACTATTCAGTTTAGAGAATGATAGAGAAATATGTTTATATTTTTGCCAGAAACCTAGAAGACAATCATTACATAAACTGAAATAAGTTGTAATTAAATTTTTTTTAATGTTTATATATTTTTGAGAGAGAGAGGGAGAGAATGAATGGGAGAGGGGCAGAAAGAGGGAGACACAGAATCTGAAGCAGGCTCCAGGCTCTGAGCTGTCAGCACAGAGCCCGACACAGGGCTCAAGCTCATGAATGTTGAGATCATGACCTGAGCCAAAGTCAGATGCTTAACTGACTGAGGCACCTAGGTGCCCTGAAATAAGATGTAATTTGTAAGAATTATAAAAAAATAAAGAAATATGCTCAATCCATTATAAAGCAGAAATAATTAAAGCAAATTAAGCATAGCAAAACCATAACATTGGCAAAAACAAGCTTAAACGTATGAGTAATTATAAAAAATATAAATGAGTTAAATTCTTTTATAAGTTAGAGATTCTGTCTCATGAGTTCCTAGAAAATAGACTCTGTGACAGAGATTCATGTATATGTGTTCATAGGATAGTGCTCACTGAAATAGTGTCTCTAAGACAGTGAAGTAAGCAGTCCTGGGAAAAGGAAGAAGTTGCAACAAGGTTTTCAATCAATGCCACACAGAGTTCTGAAGCTGACATAACCCTTTAGACATGACATGCCCTGGCTTCTCCAACATTTCCTAGATTGAAGCAAAGATACTATGGCTTTGAAAACAACTTCCTCCTTACTCATTGGCCAGTTGACACTTTGGTCTGCTATAACAAAATACCATCGACTGGGTAGTCTGTAAACAACAGATATTTATTTCTAACAGCTCTGGGAGCTAGGGGGCCCAAGATCAAGGTACCAGCAGATTTGATACCTGGTGAGAACTCACTTGCTGGTTCATTCACTGCCCTCTTCTCATTATGTCATCACATGGTAGAAGGGGAAAGGGTCTCTTCAGGGTCTCTTTTATAAAAAGTCATCAATCCCATTGAGGAGGGCTGTGCCCTTATGACCAAATTACCAACGTAGACTGCTACAAATACTTTGTACATGAGCTCTCTACATCCTCTCTTACTGGCTTCCTCACTACAGCCCTTCCTTAGGCAGGGTGATCTTCCTAAAACAAAAAATTGATCAGGTCATTCCCAGGTTTAAAATATCTGATAACTGTACCTTGGTTTTAGGATTAACAAATCCTTAACATGGCCTATCAAACCTAACAGGATCTGGTCCCTGACTATCTCGCAGCTTTATTTCAGGCCATTTTCCCTCACTCTTAATGCTAAAAAACACACTAGCCTTCCTTCAGAGGCTCTAGGGGAGAATCCACTCGCTTCTTTTTACAGTTTCTTGTGGCTACCACACACCTTGGCTTGTGGTCACATCATTCCAATCTCTGTCTCCATCTTCACATGCCTTTATTCTCTTCTGTGTGTCCAGTTTCCCATGTCTCTCTCTTATAAGGACACTTGCAGTTGGATTTAGAGCCCTCTTAACTTATCAAGGATGATGTCCCCACGCAAAGGTCTTAACTTAGTCACATCTACAAAGACACTTTTTAAAAAAATATATAATTTGAGGCACCTAGGTGGCCAGTTGGTTAAGCATCTAACTTGAGCTCAGGTCATGGTCTCACAGTCCATGGGTTCGAGACCCGCTTCGGGCTCTGTGCTGACAGCTCAGAGCCTGGAGCTTGCTTTGGATTCAGTGTCTCCCTCTCTCTCTGCCCCTCCCCTGCTTGCTCTCTGTCTCTGTCTCTCAAAATAAAGACATAAAAATTTTTTAAAAAGATATTATTTATTGTCAATTTGGCCTCCATACAAAGAAACTTTTTCTTGATAAGGTAACAATTCCAAGTTCCAGAGATTAGGACCTGATATTTATTGCTGGCCATTATTCAGCCTGCCATACCTTCCACATGAAACCAAAATATATCTCATGCAAATTGTAGCACACAATTTGATTTTGGGGAGCAGGGAGAGATAATGTTTGGAACTGGCAACAAGGAGCAAGGAAATATCCTCTCTACCTATATGGACAGTGGTAAAAGGGATAGGAAAGAAAGAATATCTACCACCTGAAATGGTGGCAAAGAAATCTTTATGCTGGTAGAAAGGCTCCAGTTAGAGCATGAAGGTGATGTTTGGAGAAGAGATTGAGGACATGAAGATTTTGTAGAAATCATGCTGTGACTTCCAAAGAACACCTCTGCAGGCTTTAGAGAGCTGGAGAAAGGAATGAGAAGGACTCATTTTAGAGAATGGGGTGAGCCTGAGCTGGGGGTTTAGAGGTTCCTGAGATGAGTGATGTGAACAGGGAAAAAGGGCAAGAGGGGATTAAACCTGATGGCCTCCAAAGCAATTTGCGGTCAAAGGTATTTGAGAATTCGGTTAATGAGAAAGAAGGTGGGAGGCTCTCCAAGAATATAGGAACCAAATGTGAAAAACATTCAGAAAAACTGAGTTGAATCTTTATCAGAATCAGGTGAGAAAGAATAATCTTTTTTGTAATTGTTATTAGTTACACATAACATATGAATTTATTACTGTTTAAATTAGCAACACTGCCTACAAAAATGTAATCCTATACTTATAAATAAATATGAGGACAGTAATAAATAAATTGCATTCAGTGTGCCATTTAAAATTGGACATTTTTCCATGGAGAAATATTTAGGTAGGACCAAACAGGAAACCAGGAATGAAAATCTTCCTATTCAAGTGAAATAATTCGGTGAAAACAATTAGGATATCTATGTCAAAAAAAAATTATAAGAGAACTCAATTGCCATTTGTGACTGCGCTCTGAAAACCAAACCAAACCATACCAAAGCAAACAAAACTCATGAAATAGTATAAAAAATAAGTATTTTCAGAAAGCTGAAAATATATTGCAAACCATAAAGAAATTATAGTTTTTATAATTTGAGTAGTTCTTTCTACAAAACTTGGTAAGTATTTGCAACTAAGAAGAAATTTAAAATGTTTAATGGTATGAACAAAATCACATTTATCCACATAAATGTATTTATATATTTACAGCTATAAAGATTTGAAAGTAGAAGTTTGACCATCAACAGTGTATATAAAGTTTTATGTTTTGTTAACAAGGAAATAATGAATATTCATTTTCTTTTTATGAAAACTCTATGTGAAAAGTACATAGAATATGTACCTGTTGTACATTTCAGTTTTCTTGGAAAAAGTCATTTAGTTTTATAATAACAGTATCTAGGTGTGTTAAAAACATACTTGATTTCTTTTATCACATGTAATCTCTTCAGGTGGCAGATAGATTATTTTCTCTATCTTTTATATTTATCTCCATAGCACCTTATAAGGTGCTCTGCAGTATAGTAAACTTTTAGTACATATTGTTGACAGGCTCTTTATTTTGCTTTCAAAAAGAAATGATTCCTTTTTTAATGGCTTATATATTATTCTTTTTCCAGAAATTTTCTGTGGAGTATAACACATATAGAAAAGAATACAGGGGTTCCTGGTTGGGGGGGGGGGCTCAGTCGGTTCCGCATCTGAATCTTGATTTCAGCTCAGGTCATGATCTCACAGTGGTGAGATGGAGCCCATTTGGGGCTCTGTGCTAGGCTTGGAGTCTGCTTAAGATTCTCTCTCTTCCTCTCCCTCTGCTCCTCTCCCACCCTCTCTTTCAAAAAAAAAATACAGAAGACAAATGTACAGATCAATGAATTGTCGCAAAGCCAACACTCATTTAATTGCCACCTAGTCGCGAAAAGTGCATTGCTAGCCCCCCACAAGCCATATCCCATCCTCCCAGCCCCCCAAAAAACTTTCTGCCAAGCAATGTGCCTTCTTCCTCTAAAAACCAAACGTTTCCCTAGACTTTTAACTTTATAATCTAGATCTAAGTGTTTGAATATCACAGAAATGAATAGTACATATTATTTTGTACCTGATTCATTTATTTTTAAATTTTTGAGAGAAAAAGAGAACAAGCCAGGGAAAGGAGGACAATAGAAAGGAAGACAAGAGAAAGACAGAAAATCTGAAGTGGGCTCCGCGAGAACAGCAGAGAGCCCAATGTGGGGCTCAAACTTAGGAACCATGAGATCATGACCTGAGCCAAAGGCAGATGCTTCCCTGACTGAGCCACCCAGGAACCACTGTATCTGATTCTATTATTTGTGAGAGTCATCTATGTTTCCGCAGTATCTGAAATTCTTTTACTTAAATTGCCATAGAACATTTTATTGTATGAAAATGCCACAAAGTACATGGTACCATTCTATTACTGATGGACGTTTGGATTGTTTGCACATTGGAACTATGCTGAATGATGCTGGTGAGAATGTTCTTGTGTATGGCATGGTGCACATATGTGGTAAGTTTAGAATAGGAGTGAAATTGGTTAGGTTATAAGGCATGCACAAATTCTGCTTTAATAGACACTGCAAAACCATTTCCCAAAGTGGCTGCACCAATTTACACTCCCAAGAGCAGTGATTACGAAGCTCCTCTTCCTCACCAACTCTTGGCATTATTATTACTTGCTTTAGTTTAAGCCAAAAATGGTCAATATACAGTGGCTTTAGTTATCATTTCCCTGATGACTAACAAAATTGAACATCTCTTCTTCATATGGTTATGAACTTTGTATATCTCATTTTTTTCCTGAAGTGTCTATTGAATTTTTTTCTTCTCTATTGGGATGTCTGTCTTAAAAAAATTAAATTATAGTAGTGCTTTATCTATTTTAGACATAATTTTTTTGTCAGAAAAATGTATTGCAAAGGTATTTTCCATTATGTGGCTTGCCTTTCACATTCTTTTAAAAAATTTTTTAACTTTTACGTTTATTTATTTATTTTGAGAAAAAGTTTAAGTGAGAGACTGACAGAGAGAGGGGGAGAGAGAGAATCCCAAGCAGACTCCTTACTGTCAGCACAGATCCCCAGCAAAGAGCTTGATTCCACAAACTGCGAGATCATGAGCTGAGGTGCAATGAAGTCTTTTGCTCAACTGACTGAGACACTCAGGCACCCTGCCTTTCACATTCTCAATGACTCTTTTGACAAATAAGAGTTCTAAATGTAATCTAGTTTATCAATTTTTTCTTTTACAGTTAATACTTTTTGAGTACTCTTTGTGTAAAGACCTTGCTTTCTTCAAGATCATAAAGATCTTTCCTAAATTATCTTCTAAAAGATTTATTGTTTTACCCTTTACATTCAGATTTATGATCTCCCTAAAGTAGAAAGCAATATAGTAGTCAAATATCTTTTTATTCCATAAAAATATCCAATTTTAGACATAGAGCATATAGGATGTTGCCTTTCAAAAGTCCAACTCCACCCATGGTAAAGGTTACCAACCACTCTTACTTACAGCAGGTCTGGATTTTATTTTTTTACCCTGTTTCTTTGATACTGTCAGATGCCTCTTCAGCTTTTAAGACTCCCAGAATCCTTTTTCAGAAACAGCAACTCCAAATAACAGGTTAACTTCTTTGGGTTTATCTTCACCTAGATCTTGCCCCTGGAATTCTTCATTGTCTTGTTAGCTCTATGATTGCTTCAAAAGAATTTTAACTATATATTTTATTCATCTTTCCTACTATAATTATTAGAAGCATTGGTCTAAATTGCTTAATACATCATCACTGGAAATTCTCATCCCATTTATTAAAAAAAATTAATGTTGACTTTACTCTTACTATATGTGTGGTCTTTGATAAGTATTTTCAACCCTGTGAAGTTCAATTTCTTCATTTGTAAAATGAGAATGATAGTACCTATTTCAGTTATTGAAAAACTTAATATGAAATAACGTATATAAAAACATTGGAAGAGATGATATAAGGCAGGTATATTTTCAGTAAGTGGCAGCTGTTATTTTTGTTATATGATGATAATAATAATTACTAAGATTAATAATTGTTATATGATGATGAGAATAGCAGTACTTTTGCATAACTCTATCACACTGCCCTAATCTTTTTTTGATATTGTTGTTCTAAATAAATTTTATTATTTATTTATTTATTTAAATCCAGGTTAGTTAAAATATGGTGTAATAATGATTTCAGGAATAGAATTTAGTGATTCATCACTTAGTTATAACACCCAGTGATCATCACAAGTGTCCTCCTTAATGTCCCTTATTCCTTTAGTTCATCCCCCATCCAACACCCCTCTAGCAACCCTCAGTTTGTTCTCTGTATTTAAGAGTTTCTTATGGTTTGTCTCCCTCTCTGTTTGTATATTACGTTTGCTTCCTTTCTCTTATGCTCATCTGTTTTGTATCTTAAGTTCCACATATGAAAGAAATACTACCTTTGTCTTTCTCTGACTTATTTTGCTGAGCATAATATACTCTGGTTTCATCCATGTTGTTGCAAATGGCAAGATTTAATTCTTTTTGATTGCTGAGTAATATTCCATATATATGTATGTATATATACATACATACATACATACCACATCTTCTTTGTCCATTTATCTGTCGAGGGACATTTGAGCTGTTTTCATACTTTGCCTATTATCAATAGTGCTGTTATAAACATTGGGGTGAATGTACCCCTTTGAAACAGCACTCCTGTATCCTTTGGATAAATACCTAGTAGTGCAATTGTTGAGTCATAGGGTAGTTCTATTTTTAATTTTTTGAGAAACCTCCATACTGTTTTCCAGAGTGGCTGTACCAGTTTGCACTCCCACCAGCAGTGCAGAAGGGCTCCTCTCTCTCTGCATCTTCACCAACATCTGTTGTTGCCTGAGTTGTTAATTTTAGCCATTCTGACAAGTGTGAGGTGGTATCTAAAATGAACCAGAAAGCAGAATGAAACTCGAATAAAATTACATCCAGTTTCCCCTAGAACTTCCGTACACTAAGCAGGTGGAAGAACTTGTGCTGTTCTTCCAGGGGATGTGCTTGGAAGGTGCAGCTGGGTGTGGCTTGGTGTAACAGCTCTGTTCTCCAGTAGTTGGCTCTGCTTAGCTTACTGGGGTGGATCAGTGTGGTGAGCATGCACTTGTGCATGTATGTGCACGCATGGGAGAGGTGGGGTTGGTTTCATCCAGCTCCCTAGTCTCTGGTAGAGGAACTTTATACTCTCACTACCTCTGATCAAACACCCCACCTCTCCTTTGTCTCAGGCCTCCATCCACTCCCTGACTCCACCCTGTCTGTGTCCAAGCCCTCAGCCTGCCAGGTGGTACCTCCCTCCAGAGTTTTATCTCTGATGGGGTTGTGTTTCAAAACCCCATACTTCAGAGATCTCTGCAGCCTGGACCTGTGTTGACTCTCTAAGGGAGGGCTTTGCTGAGCAAAGGCAGGGTGCTAGCTTGTCTCAGAAAATGTTCATGTGGTTGTACAGTGGCAGAGGTTCAGAGATTATAGCAAATCACAACACATAGCTGGTGCCAGATTTCACCACACTCTGATCTTTCTGTCCCAATACCAGCAAACATGGCTGTTCTCTGGGGTCCCCTGGGACCTTTGCCTGTGTGGGGACCATATTGTCTCTACCAAATGCATCTCAAGCAGGGGAACCACTTCTCCCTATGTGGCAAATGGACCCCTCAGACCCTGCTGCCTGCTCCTGGGGAGTTGCCCTACTTCCTTACCTGAGGACTGCCAGACACCGGGTTCTGGAACTTCAGGCTCTGTACTCCACTGTGTTTAGAATCTTGGTGTATTGAAACGTCCTCCTTTCTTCCTGTCAGTGGTTTGGGGCAACAGATTTCTTGTTCATTCCCCTACGAGTGCCTTCACTCTTTCTCTCTCTTTCTTTCCAGCTCCTTTCAGGCGAGTGTTTTTCCTGCACTTCTCCCAATGTGCTGCACTCTCCCCATTTCTCTGTCCTTCCTCTGGAGAAACATCTCCCTACCCTCTATGGCTTTTCTCTCCCCCAATTCACCTTTCTGCACCCTGTACCTTCTGAATTCGGTGGTTCAATGTATGCAGATGACTGTGTTAATCCAGATCAAATTCCGAGGTGTGCAAAATGGTTTGGTGTTGATTTAGCTGCATTTCAGGTACAAGACAGACTGAGGGTCTGCATGTTACTCCTCCATCTTGATGACCACACTGCCCAAATCTTCTAATCTAAAGGGGATATAAATTAATCTGACAACACACAGGCTTCAAGTAACAATTGGTTCCAATTTTTAGATTTGCCCAAGCCATACTTTCTAATAATTTATTCTGGATTTCTTAAACCTAAAATTGGTGGCAAACTCATGATTTTAAATATCAACTTTACTCATGTAAAAAATAAATTGTATTATATATCTCTTCTTGTATTTCTCTCATTTTATAATATATCAAAATTCCGTAGATATTAGTTATAATGCTGCAACACTGTCTCTTGTAAGTACTGTTACTAATCCATCTTACAAGAAGACTGAAACTTATTGAACAGCAATTTGGTCTCTTATAATCTTTTTATTAATGTTGGGCTTCAGTTCACTATATTACAAGACTGGCAAAGCATGTCAATTTCCCCTTAATTTTCCCCTGTAGGAACAGATTATATAATCAAATTGTATTTTCAGCAATAAAAATTACCAGTGCACAGGAAATTACATTTTACTCTAGAGGACTTATAGGGAAGCAGGTAGTCAAGTATTAGAATATTTAGTTTTGCTGTATATATACATTGCTTATTAAGTAACAGAACTATTGGCTAAGTTATACAGTTTCCTTGAGAATATGAAACTAATTTTCTAGTTATGGATTTTATACACCGGGAATAGGGTAACTCCCATTCTGAGTTAATTGATATCTTGGTCTGGCTTTGGCTCAGGTCATGATCTCATGGCTCATGGGTTTGAGCCCCTTGTTGGGCTCTGTGCTGACAGCTAGCTCAGAGCCTGGAGCCTGCTTTTGATTCTGTGTCTCCCTCTAACTCTGACCCTCCCCTGGTCACACTGCCTCTCTCTCTCTCTCTCTCTCAGAAATAAACAAAACATTAAAAAAAGTCTCTGTTGGTTTGTTATCTAAGCTAACCCAAAATATTACTACAAATACAGAAGAAAATAGTAGTAAGAAGAACCAAATACTATGTAGGAATAAACAAGCAATAGAAAGAGAAGAGAAGAGGTGATTGCTTCCTGTTGCACATTGTAAGAATTAGACAACTCCTAAGTGTTTATCAAGAATCTGGAATGTATGGAAAATTAGTACAAGATGTAAACCCTATACTTCAGGATTTTGTCATTTATTTGGAGAAATACATATGAAACAAACAGAACAGTAACTAATAATTAGTTGTTATGAGGTGTGAAATTTTATCAGAAAAAAATAAAATTAATGTGGGTCAGAGTTTTTCTGAAAGGTTTTGTAAAATGTTCTAAGGCAGTTTTAAAGGATTTTGAAAATACTTGGATATAGATGCAAATACCAAGATAACGCTTTTGGGGAAAATATAAACTCAGGAAGAGGAAGTGCTGTCATGGGGTGGATAATTCCAGTTGCTGCAGAGCATTTGAATAATTCTTATTCAAGTTGACATTGAGACTTCATGGTTGAATTGAAGCTATGACATGATGTCTGTGGGAGTGTCCTTGGAACAAATGTACATTCCGTAACTCATCATTTAAAGAATGATGATTCAATAAGACCATAACTATAATGTATGTACTTTTCCTTTATAACTGACAGGACTTCTGTGATTATGGGGCTGAAAGGAGAAAAATAGCATGACTACTGAAATTTTGGCTTTGTTCAAAATGGAAGAAGTTTGTCTTGTTTCAGCAGTAACACTGTCCTTTGGTGGAGAACCACACCAGTCCACAGTTTCTATTTCTGACACTTCGAAGCAAATCAAAAGGAAGGAGAGATGCATATGAGATGATTTATATATAATATAAATACGTTCAAATCTTTAAGTTTTGTTTTAAAAAATAACTTGACAGTAAGTATTATACTGCATTTGTATTTGTTACAGATGATATTTCTATTAGCTGTTTCAAGAGATAAATTCCTGAATCTCAGTGGGTTGGTAAAATGGAAAGTTTGTTTCAAGATGCAAAGTCCAAAATTCAATATACTTGAAGAGAACAGGTAGCAGTTCTTATAGTGGTGATTATGCCAGTTTGGACAACTTAAGGTTTTTTTCCTAGGAATCTGTTTACTTCATATAAATTTTTTAATTTATTTGCAATATCACTTCTCGGCCTTTTGGCTAAGATCAAGTGTAAATTTATTTGCAATAAAATAGCTATTTCACAACTTGTTTTTAAGACCAACATAACTTTGATTACAAACTTAACAATGACATTAAAAGATAGGAAAATTGTGACATTCTCTCTCAGAAGCATGGATGCAAAACTCCTAAACAAAATAGTATATGAAACCCAGTGATACATAAAATGTATAATAAATTGCCATCAAGTTGAAATTATTCCAGAAATATAAAGTTGGTTTAACATGTGAATATCAACCAATGTGATTTACAACACTGATCAAATAAAGGTAGAAAAGAGATACGATGATCTCAATTATGTAAAAAACCCACATTTGATTAAATTTGAAATTCACTTATTATAAAACGTGTCAAACTAAAAACACAAGATTACTTCTTAATCTCATAAAGTGAGAGCAAACATCCTGCTGAATGGTTCAACACTGAAAGACTCTCCCTGAAATTGAGGGAAAAGGAAGGATGCTTGTTGTTATTTTTTTTCAACAATGTACTAGAGTTCTATGACATAAGGGTAAAACAATGAATCAGTTAACCAATGAACCAAAATGAAATAAAAAATACAAGCAATGAAAAAGAAGTAGTAATTCTATTTTTATGTGCAGATGACTTGATGATATAGGTGTATGGTAAATATTCAAGGGAAAGTTCAAATTAGAAAAAATAAATAAATCAGCTTTCTAGAAAGAAGTTCAATATAGAAAAATCAATTGTATTTCTATATGCCAGCAACAAGCATAACATGAAATTTAAGGAATAATACCACTTACAATAGGATGGAATAAATCAAATACAGTTGACCCTTGAACAATACAGGTTTGAACTGCACAGGTTCATTTACAGATTTTTGTCAGTACTATATGTGTGTCTTCTCTTTCTTAAAGTGTGTCAGTTACAGGTCAGGTTTTATTATACTGGCCCTGGTTCCCATGATGGTTTCTGTTCTTGAGTCTTGACTCAACTGAGTCTCTCTCGCCAATATTTGGGGCAGTTGTTTGCTCTGTGTCCTTCTGTCTATTATGGATCCAAATTGAATTGTTGATTTCAAAGTCTGTTAAGCTTTATACTTATTGTTTGGATGGAATGGTAACTTCCAAGCTCCTTACATACAGAATTGCAATATCCAGAGAACCGACATATCCAAAAGAAAAAAGATAAATAACCCAACAGAAAAAAAAAAAACCAATATAGATATAGGAATTCTCAGAAGAGGAAGCCCAGAATAAGAATGAGAGTCATTCTCACTTGTAACTAGGGAAATTTAAATGTAAACTATAATGAGTACAATTTCATTTACATCAGAATGATGGCAATACTAGTTATATTAGAATGGATACCTCATGAAAAATTATTTGACGGAAACTTCTGCCTACTTATAGCTGATGTCAACTGAGGAAGAAGAAACCAGTATAATGAATTGGCCAAACAGATTTAGAATTATCCCAATTTACCATAAAGTTGTTTCTTGGGTGTACCTTCTAGGTGACCAATCTAGGACTAGGCTGTTATTTTTTTCTAAGTAGTCAAGTCGAGGAAGTTTGTGATTCCCTGGATGACTGCTCTCTTGAAACCATAGAAATATGGTAGCCATTAGTACTAGTCAGACAAGTTTCATCATATTTGTTCTGTACATTTCACCCAGCAATTAAAAACAGACCAATCAACACTGGATATAGCACATAAACCTGTGAAACATTGACCACCTTAAAAGCTACACCAGGAGGTCCTTATTTTAACTGTCACTATCATCATTGTCATCATCATCACCATCATCACCACCACCACCACCATTGTCCCTGACACCACCACAACAATCAGACTATTACGTACAGGTAAATGGGATTTTATCTGGAAGGTCAAGTCTACAAACCCTAGGAAGTTGCTAGAGTATTTTATAGCTTTTTAAAAACTGGTTGCTTTCTATAAATTAGATTTTTATTTCCAGACACTGCTAAAAAACATGCTATTGTTTTTGAGGTCTAAAGGCTCTATAAAGTCTCTGGGAAAGTTTTAGAAAGTTGGAAAAAAATCCAGTTTCAGCAAAATTTTGCTTACTTGTTTTTATAAGAACACTACCATTTTTGTTCTTTAGTAATGTAATTAAAGCCATATCTTCTAATATGAAAATGTTTTCTTGGAAGTAATTTAAAAACATAAATTCCATTATGGATTTTTAGAATAATGTACTTTATAACCCAGCTCCTGAATTGGCAGCTGGCAAACTGCAGAGGGGCTCAGAACTTCATAGATTTTCAAATAAATTTCCTTCTGTAGGCTTTCTGCTTTTCTAGAATTCCAGGGGAAATTTAGAGGTGGATACTATTCAACTCATTTGATCATTAATTTCTCTGTTCCTTATTCACAACTCTTTCCCTAATGATTTAAAGTCCTCTATGGACTTTATCTTTATAAAATTTGTGGAATTTTGCACTGGAATCTTGCTTTTTTAACACACTCTTCACTGTATGACAGAATTCAGGTGCATCTAATTCAAATGGTCTGTAAAGGAAGTTCTAATAAATGAAAACTACAGTTATGGTTATGCTTTGCAGTTTAACTGCTAATGCAATATCAGAAGGTAGTTTTAAGAAAATCTGATCTAGGAAGTTATTCCTGGTAGGAACTGGGGGGATAAAGTATAGTGAGACTGATGTTTTAAAATTGTGAATCGTGTAGTTACCATTACTTTTATCCACATTATCATTGCAATTGATTAAGGTGAATGGTTGATTATGCCAGAATAGTGATTAGCTCTTACTTGAATTAGACTCAATACAAAAATAGGCAGTTATAGTTTAATTAAGTATATAGAGTTGGTTAAATTCACTGTAGATTAATTTTTAACTAATTCTCTTGGTTAAATGAGTTCATCCTAGAAAGCAGGTTTCTGTTTTTAAGAATGGCCAAGGGGCATGTAGGTGGCTCAGAAGGTTAGGAATCCAACTCATGATTTCGGCTCAAGTCATGGTCTCAAGGTTTGTGAATTATAGCACTGCTTAGGGCTTTGTGCTGATAGTGTGGAAACTGCTTGGGAGTCTCTCTCCCTCTCTCTCTGCTCCACCCCCCAACTCTCTCTCTCACTCTATCAAAATAAACAAACTTTTTAAAAAAATGGCCAAAATTAATTTGGTAAATAATAAAGTAAGTTGTTTCCTGAATGGAACTTTTAAAATATTTAGAACTTCATTTTAATAATTTTAGTCATTATTCAAAAATAATAGTCAATTCCTAGAGCCCATGCATCACATTTACTAGAGGAAGCGTTGAATAAATCATATACCACTGTGATCTTTTAGATATAAAAGTATCTCCTTAATTGTTTATGATAGGTAGACGTCCATAATGAGGGGGAGAAAAGCAAAAGTGCTGTAGTCAACAATATGCATTCTCTACCACTTCTCAAACCTTCTAAAAGGAGCTTTCAAAGAAAAATATTTTATAAGCTGTAGCATGGTGATTATTTGTATAGAAACCATTTCAGCCACTTTAGAGTCACCGCTCAAGCTACAGAGATGTTTAAGTCCCTCAAACGAATTTGCATGTCTCAGAAAGACTAGACTAAGTTACAACTGGCTAATCCAAAACAAATAGAGGCCTCAATATCACAGTAAACTTTTCTGGATATTAAAAGAGACATATTATCAGATACTCATAAGGTTATAAATATTGTCATTAATTACCTGAATTGCATGCTCCTTGTAGAGTGTGATTTATCTAGTGTAAGAAACATAATACTTGAATAGACTTTTTGCTCTGAGGATGAGCTTAAACAGCAGGATTCCACTATGAGGCGTGCATACAGTGCATCTGAAATAGGGAGTTCCTGTGAAGAGTTTTGACAAATAATGCCAGTTTTTGGAAACACTCATTAACAAGTCATTAAAGGGGTGTAAAGAAGAAGTAGGATTAAGAGTAGAGAACAGGGCAGAGAGGAAATAAGACTGGGTGGAGTTGCACAGTTGTGTCATAAGGTAATTTTTTTAAAGGAACTTGTCTACCTAAAAATAAATTGGTCTTAGAGGAATGAAAACAAAACTATTCACATATTCATAGGGAATATCTAATCTGCCAAATATATCCCCTGATTACAAACTCCTCTGTTTTCCAAGTTTTGTTTAAGATGATGAACACAAAAGATTGAGGAAACAGCTGAGGCTATTTTGAAATTTGAAATAAGATTTTTATGTGTATGTGTTACAGCTCTTACTCCAATTCAGCAATTTCATGACATCATGTTTTTCAAAATGTAAGGAATAACTAGTGTCCAAACTTTATATAGATTAGACTAAGGGTAGTGATAAGACCTAATTGTAACCCTAGATCACTCTAGGGTGATACCAAGTCACCTTATTTTCTGATTATTTTTTATCTAATTAATTGGTTTTGATGATGAAATTTGCCTGTTTCTTAATTTATATGATACAAACAATCCATGTTTATTATAGAAACATTAGAAAATATAGTTGGGAAAAAAGTAAACAAAAAAAGAAAAAAATCTACCCATAATCTCATAACATGGGATAACTCTGGTTGACCTCATGATTTTCCCTTCAAATTTACTTAAAATTTATAAATGGTTATATCATGTATTTGTTTATAAGTCTATATATATATTTATGTACATGATGTGATTATAGTTTACAAAAATACAATCAGACCACACCAAACGTTTTGTGACCTGCTTTAGATAAATAGAGCAAATTAATTTCTCTTCAGCAACATGAGGACAGAAACCATGTCTATCTTACCCACTGCTATATCCCTAGAATCTAACATAGCTAATAAGTCAAATATGATTTGTTAAAGGAATGAACATTAGAGTCTATCTTCTTTGAGATGTTTAAGCCTTTTATGTTTCATACTAACATAAAAGCCTAATCATAAATTATAAATTGTATTGTATGAGGTAAGGAGAGCCAGGTAAATTTAGACTGTCTATCCCTTCTGATCTGAGCCATTTTCTTCTTTTCATAGGCATGGTCTATTCTCCCAGAGAAGATCTTGGCCAGTATGGATGGTAATTCTTATCTTTCTTGGAGTGACAGCAATCTTGGGAGTAACTGTTGGTCTCCTTGTTCATTTTCTGGCAGTTGGTCAGTATTGATTACTTTACATTTACACCCTTACTACTAAATCTCCTTGACTTTTAGAAATTGATAAGAAACAATACGAATATTAAATTTCTTAATGGAAGTTTTCTCATCTATAACTATGTTCCAACATAATTATTCTCTATTATTTAATATCAAAGTTAAAAAATTTTTAATTGAAAGCCTCCTTCAGCAAGACTGAAAAGCTCAATACTTTGATGCCAAAATGCATTGTCAATAAAGAAACATATGTAGCAGGTTAGTAGTTGAGCTCTTATGACTTTTAGTAAATATACCTAAAAACTTGGTAATCCCTACTCTTCTTGGATCAATTCTGATGGTTAAGATATAATTGCAAAATAAGAATGGATAATCCACAAATGGCTCATCTAATAGCAGATAATAGAAGTGGCTGAATGGCTGAATGTTTATATAAATTTGACGTTACTTAAAAAAATTTTAATACTACACTCAGAAAGTTTTGCTTTCTATTTATAACTTTCAGAAAAATAAACCCTTAAATCTGTGTACCTATTTAATATTTTCAAATAAATTTGACATCCATTATTCCACTTGGCCCTCATAATAATCCTTTGAGTGAGGGAGGGTAGATTTTACTAACTATCTCTGTTTTCACATGCAAAAACCCAAGACTGAGAAAAGTCAAATGCTTGTTATCACAGGCTTTTAAGTGTCATAAATGAGCATGAACCTAGACCTTAACATTTAAGTGATTATTCTACTTTATCAAAAGATTTTCTGTTTTATTCACCTGAAATACATTACCCTATACAATAATGAAGTGTAGGATACTTTTGCCTAATACAGTGACAATTCTAGTTTTTCCTTCATTCTGGCCTCTCCTTTGTGTTCTCTAAACATCTTGATCTCCAATTTCAAAACTTGTCCTTCAGCAGGGTCATGTATGCTCACAGTCTCTTGCATGCCATGTTTGTCCCCCCACTCTCTGTAGCCTGGATTCATTAAAGAATAACATCCATTATATAATTTCCTTGAGGAAAGTGCTCTGAATTTACCAAATCAAGCCCAGTGAAGAAGCCCATGAGCTTAATTAGTTATCCTTTCAAAATATAATTTGCATTTTAATAAGCCCCTTCTTCTGGAGAACCAATGCATTCATGAACAGGAGATAAAAGGAGAACTGTAGGCATCATGGTTTAAGCAGGACATGTGTGGGATGAGAATTTGCCATTGACTTTCTCTATATGGTGAACCACCTACCATTTCAAATACAAGGCTATATGGGCTTATATTAACTGAAGTTAATTGAACTAGACTCCTTGTGAAGTAAAAATGGGCACTCAAACTCTGTTGTCAACTTGAAGATAGGTTTTCTCTCAGATTCTGGCTTAGGAACCAATACAGTCTTTGTTAATACTAAGAACAATTTGAGTTGGATGATACTTAGGATAATCTTTCATTCAAGCGGTATGAAATTCGCTTCTCTGTCTGAATATATCTGTTGTTGCTCAAGATATTATTTTTGAATTTCTACTTCTTGGATTACCTCAGAAATTAATATTCCAAAAAGATCATTATTCTAAAAATGACTCTGACTCAGCTCTTTCTTAACTATTTTATTCAACTAAACTATTTCCAAAAGATTACACAGAAATTTATAAATAATTCAAAAATCCTTCAGATTGTTTATCTAGTAATGCTAAGCCCTGGCTTTGTCTCAGATACACCTGTAGAGCTCTTCTAAAGTAGCGTCCATTCCTTGGGCCCTTCTCTTATGTTTTCTGATTCAATGGAACTGAGGAAGGACCTGCCCATGTGTGCTTTTAGAAGTTCTGTAGTTATTCTGATATATAGATAGTGTTGCAATCTATGCATCTAAGTCAATATATTATAAAGGTAATAAAACATATTTCTATCTTAAAACAGAAGATTTTATTATAAACTTTGGGATGGTGGCAGATTATGATGTAAATGCTGACTATTGCTATGTCTGTGAAACTGACTATGATTTTATAGGCCACAGTGTAGGGTATAGGTAAATTCTCATTCAATTTATCTAAATAATTGTATTATTCAGCTCAGGCTGCCATAACGAAATACCACAGACTGAGTGGCTTAAACAATAGGTATTCATTTTCTCACAGTTTGGAAGCTGGAGGTCCAAGATCAGAGTGCCAGATCACTGTCACCTCATATGGCCTTTTTTTCTGTAGCATATGGGGTGGGGGGGGGGNGGGGGGGGGGGGGGGTAGTTTTTGGGGAAGGAGAGAGAGAGGGATGGGGACTCTGGTGTATCCTCTTCCAAGGCTACTAGAATTTGATGTAACCCTATGGCCTGATTCATGATCTGATTTAATCTTAGTTACCTTATTAAAGACCATATCTCTAAATATAGTCACATTGCGGATTAGGGCTTCAACATATGAATTTTAAGGGGACAATTCAGTTCACAAGGATAATCAAGGGTGGGATGCCTGGATGGCTCAGTTAGTTGAGCGTCCAACACTTGATTTCTGCTCAGGTCTGCTCTCAGGGTCGCATTGGGTTCTGTGCTGAGTGTGGAGCCTACGTAAAATTCATACTCTCCTCCCTCCCCCATTCCCCCATCATCTTCTCTCCAGCTCGCACTCTCTCTTTCTAAAATAAAATAAAATAAAATAATAAAAATCAAGTAAAATAAACTTAAAAATTGCCCCTCAAATCAATCTGATTTTCAGTAATATAACTAGACTCAGATATCTGAACATTATGGTTTCTTTGAATATGGGTATGACACATGTAACCTTTGACAAATTAATCTGCTGACCTGTAAATAACCAAGTTGAGCATACTGGATATAACACAAAATTAGCAGATTCCAGTTGATCAGTCTTCTGTTTGATGAAAGACTTCATAAATTAAAATGATGAAGTGGTATGAAAGAGGAACTTGGAGTTTATTTATTGTGATTTAGTCTTTGTGATTACTGAAAAAAATCCCAGAAAGCTAAAGTAATATGGCACAGCCCTTAGGTGGCAGGACTTAAACTAGTTCCTCTAACTTCACATGTATTATTTTTTCAGAATGACCTTAGGTAACTTCTTAGCTAGAACCTAGCATTTGTTTCTCATATATACCAGTTGCCATAAGGAAAAATATAGGAAATACCACTGTAATATAGGAAACTAAGTTTTATTTTAGATTGAAATGATATTTCTAATTCCCAGGATAATGCATTATTTCATCTCAGAGATGATATATGTTTCAAAGTCTATTATTATTAATACTCCTTAGAGACTCTATGGTGTTTTATAAGATGAATCGAAAGTACAATTGCTCTCAAAATATATGAATGGCTAATTGATTAACCAAAACAAAGTACCATTTCATATTAGTTTCTATTTTTAAAAGTACATGCATAACGTGGAAGAACTACCTCTAGGCTTGTCTGATTTTAACATTACAGTGACCTTAGTATATTAGGTGAGGTATTTTATATTTGAGGACAGGAAGGAATGGGGAATGTGAGACTTGTGATGCTCACCAAACACCAGCCAACATATATGCTGGAAGGAAGTAGGATGGCAGCAGAAATTCCTCAAGGAATGACTTCAAAGAGTGGAAAGCAGGCAGATATGAAATGGGGCAGAAGAAAAGTTATAAAAGGGTGTAGATCATCCAGAAAGTGAAGGGAAATGTTTGTAAAGGAAATGTTTGTAATGTCTCCTGTCTCAGAAGTGCTTAGAAAGATTAACTGGGTAATTACTAGATCAAGAATTTAGATTACATATGAAAAATAGGTTTCATTTCTAGTGCACACTCAAGTGAATTGTTAGTGGCTGCTTGGATCGCTGTTCTGCCGTGGATGCTGAGGGTATACCTGGCTTAAGCAGGGCAGTGATTTCTATTATCATATGAAGAAAGGAGGGGGACCACTTCGTGAATGCTGGGTAGTTGCCATTTCTAAAATGGATGGATATTCACTCCCCTTCATTTCCCTTTTCATCCTTTCTCCCTCCTTCTGATAGTTTAAAAATCTGGGTCGAATGCTAATTTTGAAACAAAGGTATGGAGGGATTTGAGTCTACTTGTTATTTTAAAATTCTTTGAGTATTTCTTTATTTCACAGGAAAGACTTTCTATTACCAAGGTGATTTTCATATTTCTGGAGTTACACACAATGATAATTGTGAATATGGAGCTTCACAAGCCAGCACAGATCTGAGCAAAAATATAGAGACTAAGGTAAGTCAGAGACTCCTTTTAATAATTTCATAATAAATTTGATTGAAACAGACATGATGGAGTTTGTTTTTTTCTCTTGACAGATGTCTGATGCTTTTCAAAATTCTAGAATATATAAAGAATATATCAACTCGCAGGTCATCAAACTTCGGTAAGTACAAATTCAATTAGGATATTATAGAAAGAGATGTGGATGATATGTCACATCAACTGTGGTTTTCAATAACAACAATAGAAAAAATAGAAAGAGAGAAGGAAAGAAGGAAAAGAAGAAAGAAGGAAAGAAATCTCCATAAATTAAAATATTGATATTAACAAATTTCTGTTCAGAGTAGTAACTGTTCTGTACAAATCTGTCATCTCCACACTTGAAGTAGAATTATAAAGCTGTTGGTAGTAGCCAGTCCTAATTGACTGCTATGATGAAAGATAATTGTAACTCTGTGGCAAACAGAGTCCAACCTTATTGTTTTGTTATTCACATACTAGCCTCCTCTTTTTCCATCCATTCCCATCTGGCAATACCTTTGTAAAATAACCTTCTTTTGGTCTCCTTAGTAATTACAATCACCATAATGACTGTGGAGCAAAGTGAATAATTTAAGATAATATTTGTCTAAATATGTCTCTGAAGCGTGTTCGAGTATGGGGATGGATAGGAGGGATGCAAGCAGGAGGTATCATGGAGCACTGAGTATGAGCGATAAAGGAGAGTACTTGTATTTTCGTCAGTGCCAATATCCATTTGGGGAGGAAATTCTGAAGTCCCAAAATAAAACAAACAAAAAATCCAGCTTGCCAAGAAACCAACCAATTAACCTATTTAACTATAGACAAACAGAAACCGTCAAAGAGTCTTGTATTGATAATAATTATTTGAAAACAGAGTTGTGGATATATTTTTTAAAATTGTAATTTGTTTTGAAAGTCTCCCAGAATGAATCTCTTTTCCTAATAAAAAGGATGTAATGAATATATAGATAATGGAGATTCTCTTTTTCAGTTAGTGTTATCTTTCTGAGCTTTCTCATTGTGCAGTTCTATTGGGGTAGAGATATATAAGAAACTATAAGGAGAAGCTTAGTACTGGCTCTTAAATATATGCTAGGAGTTCTCTTTTGAACGATTTTTGGTCCTGCATTTATGTTTCCATTTATCTCTTTATCTAAAGTTATTAGAAAATATCTGCAAAAGAACATGGTTTTTACTGCTATAATAAAATCCTACACCAATAATTTGTTGGCCAGTACTCAGTTTCTTATGTGTGTTTGAATTATTCTAATTTCTAGTTTGTAGTTCACATCTTCCACGAACAATACCTTTGAGCCAGTTAGATTTTTAGGGATACTTGCACTTTATACATACTGAGATAATATCTGTGTATTGTTCTTTAATATATACGTAAAGGAAATATGATGATTAAATGTGGGAAATTCCATGTGTTCGCAAGACATCTTAAAAAATCAAAGAACAACACACTAGAACATTTCTGTTGTTTCTAGTCCTGATCCCAATGGTTCAAGTGTACAGTTACAGCTGACATTCAAGTTTTCTCCAGCAAAGAGGCAGAGCATGAAGACTGAAATCAAAGCTATCCTACATCAGATATTGAAAGACAACATGGCATCCTGGAATGCAGTCCCTACTTCCCTTAGACTCACAGATATTTCATTTATTTCCATTATTTTCTATTACTTAGGTGTTTGGACTGTTTGAAAAAACATTTTAGAAAAAAAATGAATGAGGAGTTTCAGGAATTTGCTTTGGGGAAAAATATACTTCTCAAATTTTGGCACTCCTTCGAATGAGTTGTCATGGAAGGGACAGTGGCATAAAATCTTTGAAGAGTAATAGAAGTGAGGGCTAGCGTATGGGCATGAATGTAAGCTTGGAAGTCTTCATGTTTATGGTTGAAAAAGGGAATGAAGGACCCTAAGTGAAGCATTATTCCTCCCTTCCCTCTACTCCTGTCAGGACCTCATTTCAGGAAACAGATTTAAGGCTTACTTGATCATTCAGTGTGGAGACTGCTAGAGTAAGAAGGAGGTTGAGGATATGGAGTTCTCACTGCTCTTGTGGAAGAATGGAAATGATATTATCAAAGAAAAAACAATTTCCTGGAATAATTTCCTAGAAAACAAGGGAAGAAAATGATAAATGATAGGATTTTCCCCCAGTACAGAAAATGAAGTCTGTAAATATCTTGAAGGTCCGGCAAAGGTCTTGAAACTCTCATTTGGATTGCTGAAAGGCCTGTTAGGTGATAAGTGTGTGGTTCCAGAACCCAGTTTTGTGGTTCTTCCAGACCTACAGTTGATTCTAGTGTCCTTTAAAGCTATCAGGCTGACAATTGGCAGTTACAGCTCCTTTACCTCAGAATACCTGTTATCACTGGATCACTCATTAGAAGAGAGTTTGAGGTAGAGCTTCTCAAAAGAACAGTACAATTCCTCTGTGGGGAGCTAGTGGGAAAGAAGGTTGCCCCTCTCTGTTCTAGAGATTTAAAGTCAGCAATTGCTAGTGGGTATTTTGTAGTTTCCTACTCTTTCTCTCTTTGTCTCTAAAGTCTCTTCCCAATAAGAAAGAGACTTGAATTTAAGTTAAATTCTCAAAATTTCCTAATTCAGTCATGGTAGTGAGATGACTCTAAAGAAAAGGACAGCTCAATGAAATATGTTTAATTGGAAAGATTTTCTTTACAGGTAACTTGGAGTAATTCAGATGAGAATTATCATAAGGAAATAAACCCAAAGATCATTAATTCCAGTGCTTCTTTTAGTGAGAATGTTATCTTACTAAATATTTTACTGCAACTATCATAAAATTGAGAGTTTTGTTTTTTATTTCCTTTTCCTCTTTTCTTTACTACCTGGTAGAGATGTGAAGAGATGTTCAAAATATAACAAGTAGAAAGGAGAGAGGCTGATAGCTGATATGTGAACTGGTCTGAATACTTAAATGTTGGGTGTAATTGGGCTAGGAAAGTTAGCATGTATGTCCTTGGATTGAAGATAATTGCTTGGTGATATTTTATTAATTTTATGTTTTGTTTTAATTTCAGAAATCAGCAAGGCTAATGTTGAAATCCTTACCAACAACTGTAAGTTTAGGAGCTATGATAAACTTAACTCATTCACAAATATTTCCCTGTCACTTTCCTAAAAAGTATCTTGAAATATGTCATGTGGAAATCTATAGTAGTCTTTCAAAATTATTGGCTATATCAGATATATATCTGGAATTTCTTTTTGAAAAACACTGACCAATGAATTTTAACTTCTGTAAGGAGTTGTCCAAAAGAATGAAATAAGAGCTGATTCCAAAGAATGGAATCATGAGTGAAGAGTATCATATCTGGGTTAGTTAATATAAAAAAAAATTAAAGGGAATAAAAGGACAACTAAGGATAATAAGAAAATATAAAAGTAGGCTATCCCAAATACATTTATTATAGGATAAAAATAGTTTTGTATCTTCAAAATAAATTCTCTTTAGAGTATCATGTTGCCCACAAGATACATCCATGCATTCTTTCACTTAATGGATATTTATGGTGTATCTATTATCCACATGGGGCTTTACAGACAGCACTATATATGCTGCGTAAGATGCAGACATAAAGAAGCAAAGTCTCTACCTTCAAAAATTTTGCAATTTTCTTGGAGAGATAGACTTATAAGAAACAGAAGAGTAAAAGTCATTGGAAGATAACTGAGAGTGAAAAAGAGGATAAGTAAAAGTCACCCAAGCCAAGATAGAGTTAGGGACTGTGACCACAGTACATTCCAGGAAAGACATAGCATTATTTAGGAGATTCTGGACAATTACTGAAGGGTTTCAAGTCATGTTTTAAGACGTATTTCTCATAAAGAATAATCAAAGGTAGCAGCTCTTATATGAATACATCTTCTTCAGGTTGTGGGAGACAAGCCAACAGTTTCATAGCAGGCAACCGAATTGTGAATGGGAAGAATGCCCTAGTGGGGGCATGGCCATGGCAAGCCAGCATGCAATGGAAAGGCCGGCACTACTGTGGGGCATCTCTGATCAGTAGCAGGTGGCTATTATCTGCAGCTCACTGCTTTGATACGTAAGTGTGAACATCTGACTCAATGTAAGATTTAGAGTAAACTATGGGGATTAACCTAAATACATGAATGCTCACCAAAGCCAAGTGAAATTCAGAATTACCTGCACAACCAAAGGGCAGCAGAGGCATTTAAATTTGTCAAAGAGGAAAAGGTGAAAGGAAGCAATTCACATTTTCTAAAAAGCTACTTTGGCCTGATATTAAGTGCTTTATTTACATAATTTTATTTAATCATAACAATAATTCTGTATGGATGGTATAATTTAACCTATTTAAAGATGAGGAAAGTAGGGTTCAGAAATGGTGATATAACTTGACAAAGTTCATACAGTTCCTAAATAACAGAAATTCAATGCGAGCCTTGTTATATCTGACTCCAGTTACTATGTGCTTATTTTTCTTGCTTTTTAGAGGTTTACTACCTAACTGAAGATATTTAAATATGATATATTAAAAGTAGTAGGCAACATAGTGTAGTAAATATCACATATATAACAAGATAGTAAGTTCTGTGAAAATTTGATGAAGAAGGGAACATATCCAGCTGAGGTCTGAAAGTGTAAGATTTGACCAGGACCCTAAAGATATAAGATATGATTGATTGGGTGGGTAGGTGGGAAAGAACAATATGCATTTTGGGTTGGGGAAATCATCTTCTTCAGATGTTTTGGGATGGAATAACACAAGTTGCATTCTGTGGACAGCAAACAAAAAGAGCGAATTTGAAATAGAGAAAGTTTGTTAAAAGAAATATTAGAGGGGCGTCTGGGTGGCTCATTCAGTTAAGTGTCTGACTTTGGCTCAAGTCATGATCTCAGAGTTTGTGAGTTCGAGCTTGGCGTTGGGCTCTGTGCTGGTAGCTCACAGCCTGGAGCCTGATGCTCTGGCGCGCGCGCTCTCTCTCTTTTTCTCTCATTCTCAAAAATGAATAAATGTTAAAAAAAAAAAAAAGAAACCCCATTAGAAAACACACTCAGCAAATTTGTTGTGTTGACTGGGCATGTCTCTATTTGACAAGATGCTACTTCCTGAAGAAGTCTCTTACAAAGCATGTTTATAGGATTTGTCTTTCTGAAGCAATTTTCAAAAAGCAGTAACCAGGGGACTTGTTAAAAGTATAGATCTTAAAGCATCACACCAGACCTTTTATGTTTTTGGTTTTTTTTTTTTACAAATAGTTTATTGTCAAGTTGGTTTCCATACAACACCCAGTGCTCATCCCCACAAGTGCCCTACTCCATGTCTATCTCCCCCCACCACCCATCAGTCCTCAGTTTGTTCTCAGCATTCAAGAGTCTCTCATGGTTTGCCTCTCTCTCTCTCCCCCACTATTTCTCCCCTTCTTCTCCCCAATGGTCCTCCGTCAAGTTCCTCCTAATCCTCCTATACGTGCAAACATATGGTATTTGTCCTTCTCTGCCTGACTTATTTCGCTCAGCATAACACCCTCAAGGTCCATCCGTGTTGCTACACATGGCCAGATTTCATTGTTTCTCATTGCCATGTAGTATTCCATGGTATAGAGAAACCACATCTTCTTGATCCATTCGTCCGTTGATGGACACTTAGGCTCTTTCCATGTTTTGGCTATTGTTGAGAGTGCTGCTATGAACATTGGGGTACATGTGCCCCTATGCATCAGCACACCTCTATCCCTTGGGTAAATTCCTAGCAGTGCTATTGCTGGGTCATAGGGGAGTTCTATTGTTAATTTTTTGAGGAACCGCCACACTGTTTTCCAGAGGGGCTGTACCAGTTGACATTCCCACCAACACCAGACCTTTTAAATATAAATCTCAGGAGGTGGAGCCTGAATTGATTCTAAGGGAGTGGAGTTTAAGAAACACATTGAGTGTGTGGAGTCACTGAAGGTGATAGAACGGGAGAAGGATTGAACAGTGTCACCATTCCATGAAGTTTTTAGAAATTAAAATCAAACAACAAACAAACAAACAAACAGAAAACAGCATCTGACATTTTGAGGGAAAATGAGAATAGTTAGACAGTATGTTAGGTCCTAAATTGAGAACAAGTTTCAGTGGGGAACTGGAGAAATGACCAGAAAATTTAAATTAGAAGTCAAGATGCATTGACTTGGTAAACATAATGGGGTAATTGGGTGAGAACAAGTGGCAATTTTTTAATGTACAAAGATGCAGGGTCATGGAATCCAAGTGATTCTGGGCCCGATCCACTGAGGCCGCTCATATGATTCCTACCTAAGTCAACTGCTCAGGAACTGGATGGGGCTTTAGTAGCAGAAGACATCAGTGACTCTACTTAGGAGTATTTGCAGGGAGGCTGACAGCTTTGTCCTTTAACCATTTTATTTGTAACATATCCATGTCAAGGCATCTTTAAAAATTAAAATTTGGTGCTTTCTAGTGTTGGTTGGGAGCCTCATGCCTTAAAGTTATGAGATAATGAGTACCATGAACACCGTTGTTGCTCAAAAACTACGTATATTTTAACTAAATTGTGTTTTCCAGGAAAAATAATTCAGGAGATTGGACTGCCAACTTTGGAACTGTAGTAAATAAAACATATATGACACAGAAAGTCCAAAACATTATTTTTCATGAAAATTACAGCAGACCTGGGGTTTATAATGATATCGCCCTTGTGCAGCTTGCTGAGGAAGTCTCTTTTACAAAGTACGTTCGTAGGATTTGTCTTCCTGAAGCCAAAATGAAGCTTTCAGAAAATGCCAGTGCTGTAGTTACAGGATGGGGATCACTTTATATGAATGGTAAGTTTTTCTGTAAAAAGGTAATCACTTCATGGGAATAATTATTTCAATAGTCAATCAGTTAACCAATCAATCACTGCTTCATGCAATTAGTCAGTAAATATACAAAAACAAAACAAAAAAAAAGAAGCAAGTATTGGGACCAAAAGCTTGGCACTGTCTTGGATTTCTAAAATGTCTCTGGGAATAAGAACTGGAAAATCTGGAATTACGTGTGAGGGAGTCAGCTACAATGAACACCAGAAAGAGATTAGTCTACCCTAGGACTGGCCTGGTTCTTGCTGACAAAAAGTTTAAAAAATATCTATCTGTCTATCATCTATCTATCTATCTATCTATCTATCTATCTATCTATCATCTATCTATCTATCATCTATCTATCTATCTACATACAGGAAAATATATAGTATATTCTATAGATATTCTTTGTCTCTACAACCAAGTTTAAGATCCCCATAATAAACAGAATTTTTGCCGTTAGGTCCCTTGCCAATGATACTTCAAGAAGCTTCTGTGAAGATTATTGACAACAAAGTTTGCAATGCTCCACATGCATTAGGTGGCCTCGTGACTGATGAAATGCTATGTGCGGGATTTATGTCAGGAAAAGCTGATGCCTGTCAGGTATGTCTAGACACATTATCAAATTGTTTTCTTCCAAAGTACTAATCAAATTGAAGTGTTTATCAATACGAAAATTTTTTGTGTTAATGATTTCTGTAGAGTAGCTTATTTTTATTCACATAACAGACATTTATTAATCCCACTTATGTATCAGACATTAGCCTAAATGCAGGGGATGCATTGCTGAACAAAATCCCTGCCTTCATGGCCTTTTCAGTCTAGGAATCCAAAGAAAGGATAATACTTACACAGTGATATAAATTTGGCCCTATATTCTGGGCCATCTGCACAATATGGTGCTGTCTCTTCCTTATCCACAAATGTGGCAGGAGGTTTACCATGTACATAAGTCACCCATTCCTCAAGCTTCATTATGAAGCAGACAAATCACTTTTGATCCATAGTCAAGGCTGAACTTATTATAAAGTCAAATTCCGGTCAGTCCAACATATGGCAACTGTGGGCAATATATTCTGGTTTGTAGTTGCCCTGGGTTTTGAATAAACCCAAGATCCACAGTTCTAAGCCCAAAAGAAAGTGGACTGTTCTCAGTACCCAGAGGCTTCTGATAAGTCCAGAGAAGCAGTAAAAGGAAATTATTTGACAGGACAAGAAACATGTCTTCCTGTCTTCTTCTAGACTGATTCTGGTGGACCACTAGCTTACTCTGACTCTAGAAATGTCTGGCACCTTGTTGGAATAGTAAGCTGGGGTGATGGATGCGCTAAAAAGAATAAGCCAGGTGTTTATACTTGAGTCACTGCTTATCGTGATTGGATTACATCCAAGACTGGGCTCTGAAAGAAAAATAACTTTGGAATGAACCATAAAGACAACTTCAGGGTATTCTTACTTCAAATATTTTTCTCTTTTGACTGTTGATATACATCATTTTCTTACATTCACATACCTAAAGGTCTTTAATATTTTATTATATCTAAAATGCTATCCATTCATTTATCTATTTAATGAATATAGAGGAAAAAAAAAGAAAAGATGGCCAAAATATTTTTATTAATAGCCTGATTCAGATTTATCTTACCATTATATTTAGAATTTGCCTTAATTCATTTTTCAGAATTTTTTAAATGTTTATTTTTGGGAGAGAGAGCACACATGAATGGGAGAGGAGCAGAGAGAGACAGGGACAGATGATCTGAAGAGGGCTCTGTGCTGAGAGCAGAGTCTGTTGTGGGGCTCAAACTCACAAGCCATGAGATTATGACCTGAGCTGAAGTCAGCCGTTTAACCTACTGAGCCACCCAGGTATACATATTTATCAGAATTTTTAAGAGTATGCATTTTGTTAGTATGAGAACAGATATGCTGGATCTAACAAATAATCTGATTTTCATTCTATAAATTATAATTTCATTTTGTTAAGCTGGAATATGTCAGATAAGTAATATATGACCATTTCTTATTTATATATGAGATGGTTTGTGTACACAATTGTGTACATAATTGTGTACACAATTATACAATCATGGAGTGGAGAAGGGATGTGTGAGCTAGAACAAGTTTCTTGATTTATAGATAAGAAAACTGAGGACTAGAGAGGAAAATTTACTTGCTGGAAGTCACTCTTCAGCCTCTCCTATAAGTTGTGGCCCTCATATGAACTTCCCCTAGTAGAATTTAGATGCAGAATTAGTAGGGAGTTTTAAATGATTTTTAGGTTGCAATTACTTATATAACATTTTACTCATGTCCTCTTTGTTGTTAATTGTTTGTCATTGCTTGTAGCAAATATGATGTGAAGTCTTCAAGGGCAGGTGACTGTGTGGCATCTATTGTAATGTCTATACTGTATGTGCAAATAAATGTATGGAGGCCTGATTTTGTAGTCTCTGCAAATAATATACTTATTGTAATTTCCTAAAATAAATAAAAGTAGCTAAAATTTTTAAAAGCAGCAAAATAAGCTAGAAAAAATACTCCTTCCTTCAATTGTTTGTGATGTTACCCTTTTATTCTCTCTTTATTATAAAGTAGGACTCAAATGACATGATGTCAAGCCCATCCATAGCCAGATGTGACAAACTGGTGTTTTTCTCTCCCCACTTCCTTCTGAGGCAGGTCACACATATTTACTGAGCACCTTGTGTGTTCCAGGAACCATCCAGTATAGACACAGTATCTTCTTTCAAGGATGCTCTATTTAGTGGATGAAGATAGGCAATAAACACACAAGTAAGAGAATTCTGGATTCTAATAAATGTAATGAATAAAACAAAAAGTAATATGATAGACAATAGTGAGGCAAATGAGGGGTACCTGAGACCGGACAGCCTGAATAACTTTTCCAAGAGAGTAGCATTTGAGCTGTAAATAAATAATGAAGAAGCAAAACATACAAATCTGGGGAGAAGAGAAATCTGAAGGGAACAAGTATAAAGTCCTTGAGATAGGAATAAGCGAGGTGGATGTGTGGGCAGAAACAAGTAAAAGTGACTGAAGCCTGAAGGTAAATGAGAGATGGTAGAAAGGAGTATCAAGAGGTATGAATTTGACTGGGGGTCCACTCAAATAGGGTTTTGTAAAGACCTTGGATTTTCTTTTAGCTGCAGTGGGAGGCCCTTGAGTTTTCTAAGCAGAGGTGTGAATGAGACGATCTAATATACACTTTGAGAAGATTAGTTCATCTTTGATGAAGAGAATGGGCTGGAGTGGGGAGTGAAGGTACACAATGAAAAGCAGGAAGACAAATTAGAAAGCTACTGCAGTTGTCCTGGCAAGAAATGAACCCATATTCACCCTTTTCCTTGGGTTAGGAACCTCTCTAGGTAGGATAACAGGAGGAATCCTTTTATAATGCAACTCAAAGTGGAGAAAAAAGGGCATAGACTTATTTAGCATAATACCACTACTAAGAGATGTAAGAGGTATTACTGGCATTCTCTTGGTCTTGTAATACTGAATTCAGAAACCAGATAGCTGTTATTTCCTTCCACCCCAGCCTCATAAGCATTGTGTCTTAGCTTGGGATGTTATAAAGAATTACCACAGACTTGGTGGCTTAAATAACACACATTTATTTCTTACAGCTCTGGGTCTAGGTAGTCCAAGATTAGGGTGCCAATGGACTTGGTGTATGGTAAGGGCCATGACCAATGATTAGAGTTTCAACATATTAATTGAGGAGTCACAAACATTTAGTCTATGGACCATAGATCTCAGTCTGTCTTCTGCTTCTTCCAGGGGTGGGAATCAGTTGGAACTGAATGAATGATTACTCCAGCATAGAAGTGATGGGAAGTATTAGTTTTTTATTCTTTTATCTAGCCTCAAATTAACCAACTAGTTTAGCTTTAATAAAGAACTATTAATAATGACTTCCTTGTTCAAGGATTGTATTTACAATAGAAATATCTCCAACTAATCAGCAGATGAAAATTAGATATTTTAACTCATAGGCCAGTATTTTCTTTAGCAACACAGACTTTCATATTAATGCATTTAAGGAATGTTTTCACTGAAAAGTGAGCCAGAAAAGAGAAGATAAAGTGATGCAAAGTATAGCGAATTATTTTAAGTTTATATTTTTTATTTAGTCTTAGATAGAAGCTTAACGGTCCAAAGCTCACTGGAAACTCTATCCCATTGACGGGAGTCACCACTTACCACCTGCCACTATATAAAAAGTTATTACAAAATTATTGACTATATACCCGAGGCTGTACCCTTTCATCCCTGTGACATTTATATTATAACTGGAAGTTTGTACATCTTAATCCTCTTCAACTATTCCTCTTGTCCCTCTACCCTCCTCCCTTCTGGCAGCCACCAGTTTGTTCTCTGTATTTGTGAATCTGTTTCAGTTTGTTAGTTAGTTTTGTTTTTTATATTCCACATATAAGTGAAATCATATGATATTTGTGTTTGTCTGGTTTATGAAACATTTTCTTTACTTGGATTCCAGAAAAAAAAAGAATAGTTTTTTGCAATCTTTCTATGTCATCAGCTATTCTTCCTCAATCTCTACCTCTAGAACTTCTACCTCTTCCACAGCTCTGAACATTGGTGTGCTTCACAGCTCAATCCTCAGGTCTCTTCTCTTCCCTACTTACACACATACCCTTATCATCATATCCAGCCCAGTACTTTCAATACTAACTACTTGCTGACAATTTAGAAATGTATTAACTTTAGTTCTGACTTCTCGTTGGGCCTTCAGTTATATGTCCAAAATTTCTACTTGAAGATCTAATAGGCAACTTATATTAGCATTTCAAAACAGAATTCATCATATTTCCTGAGTCTTCTACATCTAAAAAAAAAAAAGAAAAAGAAAAGGTCCTGGAGTCATCCTGGGTAAGAATATATTTGAAATGCTATCCTTTGTAATTTTCATTGTTGGATTTCCTGTAGACTTACAACCGGACTAGCAAAGGTCTATCCTTAACTTTGGAAATGCCTGGATACATGGCTTTGACTCTTGGCTAAAATAAGGTCAAGGATTTATGTGAGGTTTATATGAGATTTAAAATCAGAAACCGTCCTTGCAGACTTTGGGCCAGTTTGTTTCCTGATCCAAGATCCTGCTGGATCTTGAAGTTAACAGATGTTGATGGTTCAATCTGCGACAAAATATGTATGTGTGCGTGAATAAGGACAGTGGGAGTTTACACCTGTATCTCTCTTGGTCTCCCAATGCTTGCCTGTACTCTCTATTGATGTACTATATCCTTTGCTTATTTTATGTAAGTATTCTCTATGGAATATAAATGTTACACAAGCTTTATATAAGTGTTCCCTGTGGAATCTTATGCTTCCTTTCAAATATGTAAACTTGTGAAATCTTTTCAAAGTTTAATATTCAAAAGTGCAGCAGTGGTGTGCTGAAACTAGCTTGTACCAATGTATGAGTTTAATGTTAAAATTTCAGGAATTATGTTAGCTAGTTGTGAAACACACCACAGTTGAAAATTAAGAGTACTAGTGGCACCTGGGTGGCACAGTCGGTTAAGCGTCTGACTTTGGCTCAGGTCCTGATCTCACAGCGTGTGGGTTTGAGCCCTGCGTCAGGCTCCGTGATGACTGCTAGCTCAGAGCCTGGAGCCTGCTTCGGATTCTGTGTCTCCCTCTCTCTCTGACCTTCCCCTGCTCACACTGCCTCTCTCTCTGTCTCTCAGAAATAAATAAAACATTTAAAAAATTAAAAAAAAAGAAAATTAAGAGTACTAAATACGCAAAACTCATCATGTCCTAAATATATAACTGCAGTTTACTAGTACTGTGGGTCTTGAGGTTATTTATATCTATGGTATCTATATGGTAAAAATAAATATAATAGGGTTCTATTGCTCATCCCTTCCCTGATTCATGTTCAATGATGTAATGTGCATAGTTCTAAATTGGTCACGTTGTCAGTATTTACACCATAGAAATTGGCCAATGCCACAAATTAGTTCCAAACCCATACCCGTGACACCTGGTTGTTAAATACTTACCAGTACATCACTGAATATATCTATTCTTCATTTATGTTCTTAAAAAGTTACCAGATAATGCAACTGGAGCACAGTTTCTATATCTGGACATTACAAACTGGGTTTTGGTCATTGTGCCAGAAGTTTTATTGAGTGGCTTAAGTACTGCCTGCTCATCTCTGAGGTGAATAAAGCTTGATACTGGTTTTCATTTTTCATAATTTTAATGCAAAAGGAAGTTCCAGAAGAAGCTATCTTTGAAATATGCCATAATGATTTGTCAAGGACATTTCTGATTTGCAGTTTGTAATATTTAAAGGATTCCAGAAAAGATATTTATATATTTATAACATATATAATTATATGTTTATAACATATATATTTATATAAATATAAATATTTATATATTTACAACATATTATAATATGTTGTATCCCCCACAATTATTACATTTAATTATGAAAATAAAATAATCCTATCATGTTTTATGTTGTTTCTTCAAAAAAATTAATTATCTTCACTTAAAATTTGTCACAGTTGACATGGTTTAGTAAAAAACTTTATTTTAGCTAAATATAGGAGTATGTATTATGTGAGAATCCAATTAAAAAAAATCTCTGGTTTTATAAGCCTATGCTTACATTCCTTAAGTCACATTTATCTCCGATAAAGTGATTCAGCAAGGCAGAAGTTACTAGCCAGGGTAATGGGAGATTGTCCCCACATTTTCCTTCTAGCTCATTGATGAAAGAGAATTAGGAGGAATCAAACAAAGCCACAATCAGACAGGGGACAAAGTTTTAGTAATCAGGGAGACTTAGTCTAGGAGCACCTCTTTCTCCTACTTAATTAACATCCTACTCCACTCTAGTCTCAACACCCTCAGAGAATAAAACCTAAACTCTGTATAATGACCTGAGAATCCATAAAAACTTTAACTCACTCTTCCTATTCTTTATTCAACACATGGTTCAGGTATTGCCTCACCAGGAAGCTTTTCCTGACATCCTCAGGCTGGTGCTCCAGAATTCCCAAGCATACACCTGGTCCTTACACTTTCCACAAGATGTAAAACTTGCATCATTTATGCATCTGAATATCCTACTAGACCATGAGCTTCTCAAGAGCTCTTTTTCATCTCTGTCTTCCTGGACCTGTGGCTTGTTTAATAGAGGTAATCATTGTGTCCAAAGGAATGATGCTGAAATGCACTGTCTAGATCTGGCTGTTACATATATTTCTGTTTTATCACCCATTGGACCTTTGCATGTAACATGTTTTCCAATCTTCTGTTACTGGAGATTTCTGAAATGTGCTATCCCGGGTCTTTCCAAATGATGTACTCTTTGTCTAGAATGTCTTTATCTGATTTTTTTTTCTGGTAAACTCCTTCCATCCTTTAAAAACTATGTCACACCTTTGGGAGATATTTACCTCCTGTGTTCTCATGGATTTTGTGCTTATTGTCATCAAACCATCATCTCATCCTGGAAACTCTTACAAAGCCAACATATACAATTTATTTTTAGCCAGTATTAACTTGACGTGACTCCCCAAGAGCTTGTATTTTATCACAAATTCCACTTTCTTCCTCCACGCAGATCATATTGAGGACAAAGTTTTATTTCATTTCAGCAAGCATATTTAAAAAAATAATATTTCATAAATAAATACATGGCCTTAAATACCTATATTAGCACCCATTTAAAGTGTGAAGTATTATTTACTCTTTATTTGAAGTATTAATGTTGTCATATTGAATTATCATTCTGCATTTCATATTTCCTTTTTTAAGTTTATTTATTTATTTTGGGAGAGAGAGAGATAGAGCACGTGCATGCAAGGGTCAGAGAGAAGGGAGAGAGATCGATCCCAAACAGGCTCCATACTGTCTGCATGGAGCCTGACATGAGGTTTGAACCCACAGACTGTGAGATCATGACTTGAGCTGAAACCAAGTGTTGGACGCTTACCCAACTGAGCCACCCAGGCATGCCTCTGCATTTCATATTTTCACTCATAATTTTTCTTGAAGTCTTTCTATATTGATCCACAATTGTATTGGTCAGAGTTCAGAGCAAGAAAGGATTGTTAAACAGGAAGGAGTTTGAAGCAGAAAGCCATATTGTCAAAAATTGTCAGAACAGCTGGGGATGAAGGCTCTAAGCTAAGCCTCAAGGGCAATTCATAGAATAATAGAAAACTGATGCCAGGGTAAAGGACAGCAACTGGCATTTCTCATTTTAATTGTTAAGATTCAGGAAACAGAAAGCATCAGCAGCATTTTGTTTTGTTAATAGTACCCTTTGATGTGCAATAGCTTTTTATTTTGGTGTGGTCTCAGTTTAAGGTTGCTTTTGTGTCCCTTGCCTGAGGAGACATATCTAGAAAAATATTACTATGGCAGATTTCAAAGAAATTACTGCCTATATTTTCTTCTTGGAGATTTATGATTTTCTGTCTTATATTTAGGTCTATAATCTATTTTGAATTTATTTTTGTGTATGGTGTAAGAATGTGGTCCAGGTTCAATCTTTTGCGTGTAGCTGTCCAATTTTCCCAGCACCACTTGTGGAAGAGAAAACTACTTGTTTTCCCCATTGTATATTCTTGCCTCCTTTGTTGTAGATTAATTGACCATATAATCATGGGCTTATTTCTGGGCTTTTTATTCTATCCTATTGATCTATGTGTCTACTTTTGTATCAGTACCACACTGTCTTGATTGGCACAGCTTTGTAGTATATCTTGAAATATGGGATTGTGGTAACTCCAGCCCCATTCTTTTTTCTCAAAACTGCTTTGACTATTCAGGGTCTTCTGCACAGCAAAAGAAACCATCAATAAAACTAAAAGACAGCTTCCTCAATGGGGGAAAATATTTGCAAATGATATATATGATAAAAGTTTAATATATAAAATATATAAAGGGCTTATGCAACTCATCATCAAAATAAAATGATCCAATTTAAAAATGGGCAGGGGACCTGAACAGACATTTTTGCAAAGAGGACATCCAGATGGTCAATAGACACATGAAAAGATGGTCAACTTACTAATAATTAGGGGAATGTAAATAAAAACCATAATGAGATATTATCTTACACCTGTCAGAATGGCTAGAATAAAAAACATAAGAAATAACAAGTGTTGGTGAGAATGTGGAAAGGAAGGAACACTCATACACTGCTGGTGGGAATGCAAATTGGTGCAGCCATTGTGGAAAATAGTATGGAAGTTCCTCAAAAAGTTAAAAATAGAATTACCATATGACCCAGTAATTCCACTACTGGGAATTTACCCAAAAATACAAAAACAATAATTCAAAAAGATACACAAACCCTTGTACTTATTACAGCATTATAATAGCCAGGATATAGAAGCAACCAGTGTCCATCCATAGATGAATGGATAACGAAGATGTGATAAAGAAGATATACTGGAATATTACCAACCACAAAAAAGAAGATGTTGCCATTTATAACAACATGGATGGAGCTGGAGGGTATTATGCTAAGCTAAATAAGTCAAAGAAAGACAAATACCACTTAATTTCACTCATATGTAAAATTTAAGAAACAAAACAAATGAACAAATAAGAGACCAACAAAAACTGACTTTTTAAAAAAGTTTATTTATTTTGGGGATGGAGGGGTAGAGAGGGAGAGAGAGAATCCCAAGCAGTCTCCTCACTGATAGTTTGATCACACAAACCATGAGATACAACCTGTGCTGAAATCAAGAGATGCTTAATCAACTGAACCACCCAGGCACCTCCCAAAAAGACTCTTAAATACAGAGAACAACCTAGTGGCTTCCAGAGGGGAAATGGTGGGGTGAGAGGTGAAACAGCTAAATGGGATCAATAGCACATTCATTTTTCTTAAGTTTATGTATTATTTTGAGACAGAGAGAGCATGAGAATGTGCAGAAGGGGCAGATAGAGGGCAAGAGAGAGAATCCCAGGCAGGCTCCATAATGTCAGCACAGAGCCTGATGTGAGGCTCGAACTCAGGAACCATGAGATCACGACCTGAGCCAAAATCAAGAGTCGAACACTTAACCAGCTGAGACATTCAGATGCTCCAAGAGCACACTCATCTTGATGAACACTGAATAATGGCTAGAATTGTTAGTCACTCTGTACACCTGAAACTAATATAACACTGTATGTTAATTATACTTCAATTTAAAAAAAGAAAGAAAAACAGGATAGAGGTTACTTTTGGGGGAGGGTGGGAGGTTAAGCCTGTGATAGGATACTGGAGAGCTATTAAGGTGGCAGACAAAATTCCTTTTTTAAATTTTACTTTTAGAGAGAATGAGAGTGAATGGGGGAGAGAGGCAGAGGGAGGGAAAGAGAGAGAAAGAGAAAGAGAGAGGAAGAGAGAGAATCCCAAGCAGGCTCCACATTTGGTACAGACCCTGACTTGGGGCTTGAACCCACGAACCATGAGATCATGACCTGAACCAAAATTGAGATTTGGTGCTTAATGGACTGAGCCACCCAGGTACCCTCAAAATTCCATTTCATAAGTGTGATGGTGGATACATGGGTATTTGCCTTATACCAGCTACTCATTAGACTCATTAAGTAATAAAAAAAAAAAAACAGAAAAAGGAAAAGAGAGAGACAGGGAGGGAGGTAGAAAAAAGAAAAGAAAAGAGAACACCAGCGCTGATAATATTATCACTGCAGCCTCCTGACACCCACAAGCTAGTCTGGTCTTTGGTCTCTAAAATTATTTCTTGGCCCCCAGAAAGCTTAAGAACGACAGTGAAATGCTGCTAGAGAAAAACATCATATATCCATGAGCTTTTACCAGCATACATCCACAAGTAACCTCATTTCTGCCTTAGAAGGCATCTGACATTCTTCTCCCTTCCACGTTTCACGTGAGTTCATCTAGCTGGCAGAATCCAAACGGCAGCCGGAATCCTAGCTACAAAGGAATCTGGGAGATGTCATGTTTAGCATCCAATCTCTGCAGCAGAAAAAGAAACCTTAGAATGAAGATGAGTAAATCAATGTTTTAATGTTTCAATAAACATCCTTGTATAATCCCATTTGATTACCTATGCCTGGATAGAAATCTAGGTGGATACCTAGAAGTGAAACTGCTTGGTTATAGGGGATAAAGGTGTAAAAGTAAACATATTCTCCCTTTAAAGTTGCTACCTTGATTCTCCTACCATCAACATATGGGAGCCCATTTCCCCACGTGCTTACCAAATCTTAAAATAAAATTTTTGATCTTAGTAGTGCTGTATTATTGTTTTAATAGATATTTGCATAATTATTAATGGATGATATTAAGCATTTTTATACTGTTCATACCCATTTCTTCTGTGAATATTCTTTTAAAATCCCATCTACACTTAATATTAAGTTTTAAAATATTTTATTAGCTTTTAGGAGGCCTACATATATTTTGGATGTTAATCACTATTTTAAACATATAATTTATTTACTGAACATCTACTGTATACCAAGCACTCTGGTGATCATTAGGAAAAAATAGAAATACAAGAGATAGTCTTTGCCTTTTAGCTCAAGCAGCTTACACTTTTACTGGGGTGATAGGACCATCCACAGGACTTATTTAAATAGAAATCAATACAATATAGATGATTAGGTCTAAAATGAGCACTAATGACAGTAAATATTAGAAGCCAGAAAAGAGACCAAAGAGAATAATGTTTACAAGGAAAGCTTCATGAAGGAAGTGGCAATTAAGTTGGAGCATGTAGCATGAATAAACATTGAATGGGTAGAAATGACAATCCTGAGAGTATTAAACAGCATGAATCAATGCATGGATGTAGGAAAGCACTTGCCATTCAAGGAATGCAACTGTGAGAAATGGCTCAAGTAGAGTCAAGTTTTGGGCAAAGTCATCATTAAGATAATACCATGTCCTGGATATTGTGCCAAGCACTTGGTCTCAGCTGATATAACAACCTTACAAGTACGACATTGTTAGACTGCATTTTTACCTATAAGAAAGTTGAAGCTCAAAAAGATTTATGTCAACAGCTAGTTGACCTGGTGTTGGTCTAGAGGTCATGTCCTTTGTTTCACCAAACTACTTTGGAACAACATAAATAAAAAGAGATGATGTTCTAGAGAGCCTTGACTATCAACCAGAGAAATTTATATTTTATCCTGAGAGCAGTTGAAAGTTTTGAAGATTTTAAATAGACAAGTGCCATGAATATGTGTTTTAGAAAGATGAGTCATGTTAATATCATCATTCAGGTCTCTGTTCAAAAGCCTCCTCCTCAGAGATACCTTTCCTGACTACCCTAAAGATAGCCACCCTCTGTGCTCCCAACATACACACCACTCTCTATCCAATTGCCCTGCTTCATTTTCTTTATGACATATATAAATATATTAAATTATGCATTTACTATTTTCTTGAGTGTTTGTCTATTGTTCTCACTAAAGCGTAAGCTCCATGAAGACACTTTACCATATTCTTTGTTGTATTTGCACTATGAAGAATGATATGTAAACCTCAGGAAGTTTTCAACAAGTATTTATTAAATGAATGCATGAAGTGAATAGATGGTGAAATATATAAAAGGATAGTGTCAATAGTCTAGATATTTATATCCAAAGTATCTTAATGATTTCCTGATTTTTTTGTTTTTATAAGAAGTTGGTGTCACGCAAAAGCTTAATCCATATTTATTTAGTAAAACAAACCTTGTGTAGATTAATTAGTTCTATTTTCTATAAAGATTAACTAGTTCTATTACCTATAACCAATTACCAAAATAGGACTGATATTTCTTACACCAAAAGCTATCTCCATGTGCAAATCCATTTCTATAAAAGTATGCATTGAGTCCCAGGGAGAATTTTTAGATTAAGCATGTTTCAAATGAGTAATGCTGTAGTAAATTTTTCATATTAAAAAAACCCACAATAAAACAATGTATATTTGTCATTTGTCAGAGACTGCTCTGGTGGATACAGCTGGTTTCAATGAGGAGGAGTTCTCCATGAAAGGGACGGATGGGATCTGAGTCAGAACACTGATTCACCAATCTGTGGTAGTATTTCCTGGGTGGACCTCTCGGCAACCAATCCAAGTTATGTCTATTCTTTTTCTAAGTATCCAACTCAAAGAGAATTTTCTTTTCTTCCTTTAAACCACAGATCCATAGCTGTCATCAACACTTGTTAAACAAGTTTCCTTTTAATTGCTTTCTGCTATTGCACCCAACCCTTAAAATCCCAAGTATCATTGTGGTTAGCACATCTACTGAGAACTACTGAGCAGGACAAAGGAAGTGAGAAGTTTCCTTTATCTTCATTGATGCCAACAACCATTATATCAGCACATTATGTATAGGTAAGTAGAGATTTGGTTGCTGAAAATTCTGACATAATTACAATTAACTCTCTCCCCAATATGACCCCCACCCAAGGGTTGCAGTAAAATAACTGAGTTTAGAGGGAGATTTGTAATATTTTTCTACAGCATTTTGGATTTTCTACATGCAGACACTCCTGTCGCATACATGCATTTGTGTCTGGAATCTAGTTTTATGTCGTTTTGGAGAATGCTTCAGAAAAATGACAAGCAGCTTAACATTCTGTGAATGAAAAATGACTGTGTGATCTGTAGAGAGGAGGAAGCAGAGAGAAAAAGTTCTATTATAAACCAAATGTTAAATTGTTATTAATGATGATTATGACTCCTCTGATTTGTTTAATATCTTGTGCTTCATACATATTGCCTTGATTCTCACAGTACAATTACTTTATAGGTACTTTCCGTAGAATCGTATATAAGCCATGTGTTTTTATCTGTGAAATGTTCATGAACTAGAATAGAATCATTATGTATAGACACGTAGTATTCATTTTTAAATATCTAACTAAATAATTATTATGTTAAGTGAACAGTGATCATTAATGTCACTTTGAAAATATACTTTTGGCTTGCAAGATGTTTTCGTCAAAATATATGCAAATAGCAAAATGAAGTGGAACTAATTATAAAATATTAAATGTTCAGATAATTGTAAAACATAAATGCATGTTTTAAACAAATATTCTTTTAAAATTTCCATCTCGAGTCAACTTTTTAGCCCTTTAAGTATACATACATGCACACACACGCAATTTACAGTATCAGAATTCATGTAAAAATGTGATTAGAAAGAGCATACTCACAGAGATAGAGTATACTAATATTTTTCAACTAAAGTAAATATTTTACTGTTGTACAATTTTTTAAATTAAAATATCATATTATTTTGTGATAATATGATAAAACTCTGATTTTTTTTTTTAGCCACATCTCTGATCTATCAGTAAAGGAAAGGGTGATCATACACATTGAATTAGTGAAAAATAAACAGCATGGTTATCAAAAGACATGATTATCACTTTTATATTGGATAGACGTGGATTTTTTTTTTTTGGTTTTTGTTTTCTTTTGTGTTTTTAGGGTTCCTTCTTCTTTTTGTATAGTTTCACACTTTTGTGAAGTCTTCACCTGAAAGATTTCAAAGGATTATTAATCCATTGTTTACAAGCATACCTAGTTACTTAGAAAACTTTCAAACCTTAATTTAGTGGTTAGTTTGCAGGCTGAGGCGTTAATCTGCCCAGAAGAGCTAAGAGGGATTTGGAAACATGGTTGTTTCTGCAAGTGCTTTGAGGAGACCTTACTCAATTTTGTGGTTGTGTTTGGGTGCCTAAATAATGCATGGCCAAGAGGAAGAAAAGGAACACTAGAAGTGGAAATAAAAACTTCAGTGACATATTTTGTCAATTTCAATTGTTTTCTTAGGATTAGTTCTCTAGGATAGAATGGAAAAAGTCTCAGGAAAAGAGTAATGTTTTAGATCCTTATCAAGGTAGCATTGAGAATTCGTGGCCAAGAGTGTTATTTTTTGTTTTTATTCTTTTATGGCAAGGTATAATTGATAGTCTATATCTTCTTCCAGTAATTCCCCCCTTTCTTCCAGTAAATCTAGGAGAATTTATAGTACAGAGTGCCAGAAATATTGGCTAAATAGCTGAGTGGTTTTTCTGCATGGGAAGTCTTTGATTTTTAAGCAGATATTTAATCTGTGTCATGGTTTATAAGATCTTTAGGTTATCAGATAAAGATAACTACAACTGGGAGAAGCATCTGAACTGGTGACAGGTGATAATCAAAATGGGAAAAGAGGACAGGGAATGTAAACACAAAACTCTACAGCATTTTCAATGAAGGGCAACTAGAAATTAGGAAGTTATTTCAGTCCTCCACTTTCAAGCCATAGCATCTGGATGAATTCTAAGATAGCTTATTTGATCACATTTTAATAGATTTATTTATGTTATAAGAATACCAGTTCTAAAACAAATTGCAAAGACAAAAGAAAAAAAATTGCCCAAATCTATATGAAGTACTGTCTGGAGGTAAAGATTTAAAAATAAAACTAGACAGAACAAGAAATGTACAAATATATCCCCAGTTAAGAGACTCCTAAGAAAAGTACTCAGTGAGAGTTTATGGGAGACAGAAAAGAAAGGAAAGGGTGTGGAGCAAGATTAGAGAATAAAGCAGTGAGCAAAGTAGTCTTGGTGGAGCCAAATACGTAGGAGATGAGGTAAGTGCTTACCCATCTCTGAAAGGTGGACAAGATTTTGAATTTGACGGTTAAGAAACATGCCGACAATTTAGTCTTTTGAGTGATATCAAACAATGAGACTGTGAAATTTAGGAAAGGCATGAAACAGTAAGATATATTAGCTGTAGTTAGAATGGAAAAAAACATTTGCCTTGGAAGTAGAAATATCAATTTTGTACTATGTTTTGTAGAACATGCACTATAATTTACTAATTCAGTTTCACAGCTTTGTTTGTTCCCTGTTTTTGGATGACTCCTAAGTTAACCCCAACTATGGGCTCAGTTAACTACCAGTCTGACATCTCCATTTTTGTACTGGAAATTTAAATGTCTCTTAAATTCCAGATATAAAATTTATATCTCCTAGACTTCATCTGACTCTCTTTTATTCCTATTCTTTACAAACATAGCTAATTAATTACCAAATTCTGACAAATATTCTACTGTAAATGTCCTCAAATTCATCACTTTGTTTCTTTTCTCTCTACCACAATCCAGGATCCCATCATTCCATTCCCATTGATTATATTAGTCTCTGCTCATTAGTCTTCCCCTTTCAATTTTCTCTCTCCTTTAAACTACAGTCATGCAGACTGCAGATTCATCTTCCTAAGCACTGCATGTCCTCATGTTAGTCATTTCCACCAGATAAAGTAAAAAACTATTTTGATTTGCACTGAAGGCTTTCCATAATTTTTATCTCTCTGATCTATTTACCCTTCATAATCTAGTTGTCCTTGATATCCCTTGATATCCCTTGGCTTCATTTATATACTACTTCAACAAATATTATCAATAATGTGCTAGACACCACAATATGGCCTTGGTATAAAACAATAATATCATGAATAACAAATAATGATGTGGACCAGATGATAACATGGCCTCAACTAGAGGTGAAAAGATTGCCATGTAAAAATAAAAAATACTCTCAATGTAGATCCATATTAGGGTGAGCCATGGAAGGCCTCAACAAAGAGGAGATGACAGATTTGAGTGATAAAGTTTGAGTGGAGCCTCACTGGGTAGACTTGAGGTAGACATTTTAGGCAGAAGGACTGGAGTGTGCAAGGACATGGAAGTGTAGAAGAGTCTGGTTGTCTGTGGAACTCTGAGTAGTTTCAATTTAAGCAAAGGCTTCAATACCTATTTGTTGTCTGAACGCAACATGGTGAAAATACCTAACTTACTGTAAGTTGATCACAGAATGCTTTTCCACAAAAGACCTCTTTGAATCACAGCCATAAATAAGCTAGTAAGAAAGATAGACACTGCTCTCACTCAATATAGCACTTCATATTTGTATATGTTCTCTGGATATAATAAGGACATAATAAATAGAATTGTGCTCATAATTCAAAAGTTATGATAGGCTTTGGCATAAAGAATTTCTAAGACATTTCTATTTTCCTCTCTTCTTCCTCCCCAACCTGACAAGGTCTTCACTAGTTACTACTATGTCACTACCCCATTGGTCATGGGAAAGAACTAGATGCTAAGTATAGATAACTTGACACCATCATATTCTTGAAAAATAATTTCAAGCACAGATCCAAAGAGGTTCAATTATAAACTTCTTTCCTACTTTCTCTTCCTCCCCTTCCTCCTTCCCTCCTTTTCTTTCTTTCTTCCTTTTTTCCTGCTCTTCTCTTCTCTTCTCTTCTCTTCTCTTCTCTTCTCTTCTCCTCTCCCTTCCCCTCCCCTCCCCTTCCCTTCCCTTCCCTGCCCTTCCCTTCCCTTCCCTTTCTTTTCCTTTCCTCATGTATCTTTTGCTACCACTATGCCTAAGTTGAGCTAATAGGGGTGAGCAAGAGTAAATAAGTAAAGATTTGGAGTGACTGTGACTTTTTCTGATGTACCACTTACATTCGTATTCTTCACTTGCAGACCAGTCACAGCTTCCCGTCCATCTTTGCCACTATGGATGATTGCACTGTTTGTGTTTGGAGTGCTGGCAATCCTGGGAATAACTATTGGTCTTTTGGTACATTTTCTGGCAGTAGGTTGGTAAAGAATACATCTTTATTTATTTCAGTTTGTTGTAAACTTTATTTCCATTTCTACCGAAGACAAAGAGATAATTGCAAACAATAAATTATCTGTCTTCCTTTATTTTTTTAAAGTTTATTTTATTTATCTTGAGAGAGAGAGAATGAGCAGGGTAGAGGGAGAGAGAGGGAGAGACAGAACCCCAAGCAGGCTCCTGCTGTCAGCACAGAGCCCCGTGTGGGGCTCTATTTCACGAACCATGAGATCACGACCCAGCCGAAATCAAGAGTCAGACACTTAACCAACTGAACCAGCCAGGTGCCCCTCTATTTTCCTTTAAAATGGCCATCAGTGACCCAAGAGTCCAGAAAGAGGCATTTGCAAGCACCGTATTGCAAACATCTTTTGTACATACAATATAGAGACATAAATGCACAGATAGATAAGTGATAGGCATAAAAGTAATCTACCAAGTTGGTATTATATGTGTTACTTTATAATTAAAATACTAAGACTAGAAAGACGAGAAAATCAGCATATGCTTATACTGCTCATTTTTCTCCCAACTTCCCAGTAGTTTGTTTAAAATATTGTTCTTTTTATATTCTAAGCCTTTATAATACTTCATTTGTAATTATAATTACTTGATGTTTTCTAAAGAATACTGTGGTAGTGATTCTAGGGGTGGGTCATAGGGAGTTTGCAGTTTATATTTTGATTTATCATCTCAAACATTCTCTTATTCAGTCTGTTATTTTAACTCCATGGAGCACTTACTTCAGTTTTTAACTAAAAAACTGGGGTAGCTTTGAGGAAAGCTCCTTAATTTACAGATTCTCTGAACTATGATATAGTGATCCTGACGTCTCTTCTTTGTTCATCCCAACTCACCTCCAGAAGGTTGCCTTAACTGGGAGATTGGAGCACATGTAATAAAAATGGCACAGTAGTATAGATTAACATTTATTTTCACTGCTCTCATTCTGCAGGGTCAAAATGGACTCTTTGGAAAACAATTTTTCTCTTTTTTCTAGGCCCTGAAGTCTCATTACACTAATCACAGAATCACTGAGAACTTTTAGAAAAATCTTCAATGAACACAGCTTTTGAGGAGATGTATCTCTGATCTGTATCATTTTTCACTCTAGTGTATATTTCACATTTGGGGAAATATTTGCTTCATAGTTTTTAGTCTGGACTTTTCTTCTGTTTCCTTGGAAATGAACCCTTTATCCTTGTCTTGGGTGTTTTTATAAGTTAGAGTAAGGAGAACATAAAAGAAATGCCTCTCCTCTGTCAGATTTAAATAGAAGTATTCTCATAATTTGTGCTTAAACTCTATCATTGCAGTTCAGAACACAGAACACTCTCTGTACAGAAACAATACCAAAAATGTGTGTGTGCAGGCACACGTGTGTGTGTGTGTGTGTGTGTGTGTTGTGTTTAAGTTGTAAGTTTTCTTTACAGAAATAAGTTCTAAGTAATCAAGTCATTGAAAAGTCATGAAACAATTTCTTTCTGTCCCTTATCCATCTTTCTCAATTCATACTGGCATTTGAACCACTTATAGAAACGGGAACATTAATCATAAAGAGCAGATGTGTTTTACGTGTATCTCATTCCTAAGGGTTGTTTTCATTTCACCAGGTACCAACAGATCTCAGTGACTGATTTCACAGTGACCTCAGCATAGTAAGCCATCTCTGTGGCTCATTGCTACATAGAATTAAATTAATACTCAATTCCTTGTTTTAGGTTTCTTAGTCTTAATGTCTTAGACATTAAATGTTTACTTTAACCACTGGCTCTTGGAAAAGTGCTCCATGCAGTTGTAATAAAAAGTTTGTATCTTGTCAATTTATTAGTCTACACTCAGGAATATTCATGGCAGCCAAATTAGCATAATAGGTAGAAATATTTAGGAATCTAAATAAAGAACTGAAAGATACACTGTGAATGGTGAATTATAAAAAAAGAAAGTTGAATAGTTTCAAGATCTATGTTTTACTATTTGTGTAAAATCTAATAAGCTACCATTGCCAAGTTTGGTCTCTATAGTAAAAGATCCATGACCCACAGACAAACTAACTATAATTAGCAATGTTGGTTCACAAAGTATTATTCATAAACAACCCATTTTCAGCATTTTGTGTAGACATTTCTACCATCTTTATCACTGTAAAATACTTTCACCACACTTATAATAGAAAGTCATATTTCATTTTAATTATGCTGCTTTCCTTCTCTGCATTTGTATAGAACCTGCAATTAGATAATTAATGTTTTTATTTAATTGTATCCTTATTAGTACCTTGTGTAATGATTTCATACATATTGAGCCTGTCACTTCCATTGCATAGTCTTCAAAAATAATGATCATATTGCAAAAATAGTATTAATATTTATTTAGTGCTTCCTGCATGCTAGGTGTTGATATACAGCATCTAGAATATTTCTAAGTGCTTAGTATCTATCACATATTAGAGGTAAGATGTATCATATATCAAATAGCTTAGTACCTATGAAAATTTAGGGAGGAAATATAATGGATTAAGTGTAGTCGTTTTTATAATATATATATATATAGTTTTTGAGAGAGACAGAGTATGAGCGGGGAAATGGCAGAGAGAGAGGGAGACACAGAATCTGAAACAGGCTCTGAATTGCCAGCACAGAGCCTGACATGGGGCTCAAACGCATGATCGGTGAGACCATGACCTGAGCTGAAGTTGGACACTCAACCAACTAAGTCACCCAGGCACCCCTAGGTGTAGTCTTTGCAGCCAAATCAAATTTTTCTTGATCCTTGGCTTTTAGTATCCATATGTTATTAGCTAAGTTACTGAATATCTCAACACCACATTTTACCTAAAAAGAAAAAAAACAGAGTATACTTCCTATGTTCTCTTATAAAGCATCTTCCCATGATACATACTTAATAAATGGTAACTGTTTCTATTCATGGTTTGATGATTATGTGACAGAAATCTCACTTATAGTATATAGTTATCTGTCTCAATCAAGATATTACTCTCCTTTTTGACCTTTGTCTATGTCTATATCTGCTGCATTATTGATCCTATAAACACTTTTCACAGGATATCCAACCAGCTGTGCCAGAAAGATTCACAGACTTTATCAATGTCTAATATGAGCACAATATTTACTAGTTGGTATTATGATGTTATCTATGTCTGCATTTGAAATCCATTTCACCTAAATCATTCTTGGATCATGTTCTTATCTTACAGAAAACACAACCTACTATTACCAAGGCAGCTTTGAAGTGTTGGGTATCCCATATAACAGAAATTATCAAAGAGAGACCTCACCAGAAAATAACTATCTTAGCAAAATTCTTGAGACTAAGGTAATTTTCCTATATGTGTTTAATGGTTAGTTTTCTGAAAAATAAATATATTATTGGAATTTGATGTTTGTTTCTGTTCTTTTTAACAGATGGTTGATGCATTTCAAAGTTCTAGCATTTACAGACAATATATCAATTCTCGAGTCATCACACTGGTGTAAGTAGCTAATAATAGCAGTTAGAAAAGAGAACAACTCATTCATACATACACATTTCAAGCACCTCTGAATTTGAAATGTCACAGTCATTAGCCAATAAGTTACTAATACAGTATTATCATAAGCTAAATGCCAGACTAGTCGTTCAATATAAAACTAATGCAAAGATGGGGCTATCTAGTTTTGTCCTTTAGATCTTTTGAGAATGTGTTACTTATTAAATTATAGATGCCTCATCACTCAACCTTCTTAAGTTTTTATGTCTAGCAAATAGTAGGTGATCCCTTAGACCAATGTTTGATAGACTAAAATTTTTATTTAGTAGTAATATAAATACAGACCCTGTTTTATCATGTCTTCCTTCGTTTTCTTTTTTGGTGTTATGCAATCTACTTAATGACTCATGTCCTTCTACTTGCAAATCAGCCAAATACCTTGTGGAACTACCCTAAGGCTCTTAAAGGGTAGAAAAGAGCATATCTACATCAGGCTTTGATGACAAGGAAGTCCTTCTAGTCATCACAACAAGAAGTAATATAGCTATGCTGTGACTTCTGGATGTGGGTTTAGAGTAGCATGGAATGGCAGAGGGAGCCCTAAAACAGAAGTTAGGCAACCTGAGCCCAGTCTTTACCACTTACTTAATAGCCCCAGAGCCTTGGGTGGAGTCATTAATTCACTTTGACTCTGTTCACCTCTCTGTGAAATACTGTAATAGAACCTTCACTGCCTCTCTCATATAAGTACACTCAAGGTCAATGAAGATAATGTGAATGGGAAGATTTGCAAATAACCACATTTCCAGTGAATGCAATTATTGCCTTTACCTTCATCAGTGCCACCAACTGTGCCTGAGCTTCCCCTGCTCCTGGAATCCATGGGACTCCTGGAATTGCAGCACACATTGCGATCCCAACTACAATGAACCTTGAGAGTTGATTTTAGTATTGAAAAGAGATGGGAAGCTAAAATGGAAGGGCCCAGGTGTCTTTCAGAGATGACTGCAACCACTGCAGTCATTTCCAAAGGAAGTGATGGAAAGGCTACAGAACCACCTTCTATGATAATCAAACTTGCATAAACTAGCACTGATTACTGATTTCTATGCCAAAAGGTAAATCATCTGTCAGGGAGAGCCAAAGCATAATAATGCCACCTTGGACACTAGCCTCAAAGCTGTTTGACAATTCCTACATGTCCACCCATCAGCTTCTTTGGTGGCATACCCCTTTCTGAATTATAAACAAATCTTCCCTAAATGCCATGGTCAGGTTCATCTTCTTCAAGCACAGTTTTATTCAACAAATTCTCTTTACTACTATCTCTTGGCTCACATTGAAAGTTCTCCTCCATCTGAGCCCAATCTCCTAGACACTGTTGTCTCCGTGACTGAGCACAGGGAAACAACACTGTGTAAAGACCCTGGGTTGTAGAGTCAATTGTACTGAATCTGGTCTGGGTTTAGTAGCTGTGTAATCTTGAGCATATTAAGTAACCTGTCAGAGCCTCCATTTTTCCTTGTCTATAAAATGGAGGCAATGACACCTATGCTGCAGGCTTGTTGTGAAGTCTAAGTGTGACAGTAAATGTGAAAATAAGCACCTAGAACACAGCAGATGCCCAGTAAATGCAAATTAATTTTTGCTATCCAGTTACTCTGGAGTATTACTCCTCCTCTTCTCTACTTAATGAAATTGTCTGCTTGATGTTGAAGTAGTGATAAAAACACCTTAAAGTCCAGTGTGTATGTCACCTCTTCCATGAAAATTTCTTTGATGCTTTAAGTAAAAAATGACTTATCCTTCCTCTGAATATTTGCAGATAAGACAAAATAAATATTTGCCTCATTTATTAAAGTCATTTGTATACCTGTCGTATTTCCTAGAAATCTGAAAATTCCTGCAGGGTAGGAACCATGTCTTAGACACGCTTGCATCACCTAGTAGCATGTATTCCAGTCACTTGTCTACAGCAGTTGCTCAATAACTGACTGGTGAATACCTGAATAAGTGAGTCCAGTTCTTATGTGATACTTCTCCCCTGTGCCACAGGCCTTTCCTACTTTTCAGATTTATAGAAGTCCTTACCTCTAAGATGAATGCTGTAGCTGCATGCATACTGTCACCAAGTAAATGTAGGCAGGTGGATGATCCTGTGATTAACCAAAAGTGAAGGTACTACACAAACCCATAAAAAGATAGAAGAAATAAAAATATGAAAGATCAGGGAATGAGGAAGGAAATGCTATTTTTTAGCAACATAAGAAATATGTTTATCTTGTTGAAACACATTTATCTTGTTTCTAGTCCTCATGACAACAGTCTGACTGCACATATATGGCTGATATTCAAGGCTCCCAGATCGATGAAGGAAAACACCAGAAGAAGAATTGAAAGCGTCTTACATCAGATGCTGAGGAACCACGCCGGCTCTCTGACTACAGATCCTAATTCTCTTATGCTCAAGGGTAAGCTTTTGTATGAAATAGGAGCAGTATTACTTTCATCTTTTTATTTCTAACATGTATCACAAGAACCAGGAACAAAGCTGATTCTGAATTTTTTTTTAATGAATAGGCCATTATTTTATTTCAGAGCAATAATTTGCTTTCTTCATTATTAAAAACAATAGTCAAATCCTAATAATGCCAAACTTTAAAGCACTTCTGGGAGAAAAGCTGCTTCTCATTATAAAGCAAATAATAAAACTTTAAATAGTCCTTATCCATCTTAGATGATAAAGAACACATTCCAATTAAATAAAAAGAAATCTCTCATTTGGAGCTGTGAAGGTGGTATTTCCATATCATACGTTCACATTTAGTAAAAGAACTATCCAAACAAACAAATATCCTCTCCTTTCTACTAACATCTTATCCTGAGATTCAAAATTATTTCTGGACCCTCCTGCTCTGCTAAACCTAGCATCTTACTGCATTGGCTCCAAGGTCAATGGGTTATGCTTGGTGTTATATTTACCATAAGCTTTTTGTTCTATTTCAGAAATCAGTAAGGCTGATGCTGAAAAGATTATCAACAACCGTAAGTTTAGATACTTCTTAATGAAATTGGTGAGACGATCTAAGACATAAAAGTCAAGATTTGCTATTGTTGGCTAGGTACAATTCTAATTAGGTACCTTACATACAACTCATTTAATCCTTACAACAATCCTAAAGATAGATATTATTTATTATCATCCCATGTTAGAGTTGGGGAAACTGAAGCACAAAGAAGTGAAATAATTTGCCTAAGTTCATCCAGCTTGTGAATGGTGTAGTCAGAATTCAAACCAGGGAGTTTGGTTGCAGAGGCCATGGACTTGACTGTGACTTTAACTGCCTCCCAGAGTTCTCATATTCTCCAGGTGCCGAGGTATCTTGGAGATACTGTGCTGGATATGGAGGTGAGCCGGGGACTGCTAGTGATTCCTGTGCAGATTACAGCCTGCTCTCTTCAGTGCAAGATATTGTCAGATAGAACCATACAAGAAAAACTCAGCTCACTCTCTGCTCTATAATCAAATAAATATCTTCCTACTCTCAATGAAACAAACTGACTCTGACAGGCTGTGGGACTCGAGCAAGGATGTCAGCTACATATGATAGAATCAAGGGAGGTTCCAATGCTCAGAAGGGAGAATGGCCGTGGCAAGCAACTCTCAAAAAGAATGGCCAACACTACTGTGGAGCATCTTTGATCAGTGAAAGATACTTGGTGACTGCAGCTCACTGCTTTCAAATGTAAGTTCGTCATGTTGCCCAAGGCAAAAGACCAAAGACCCTGCAACAGTGCCAGTTTACACCTGTTATCTTAGCTTAATTATTAGTAGCTCTCTTCTCAAGTGTCCTGGTTTGGAAGACAAATTATATAGGAAGCCAATCTAAGATTTTCCTGTGCTACCTGTAAGAATGGGAAAAGTCATTCATTCTTGACACTACATTTTTTTCTCATGTGATTCTCATCTCTCATCATTTTATACTGCAGACATCCCCAACTACTCATAGTTGCTAAGGCACATCATCCTATTTCATACCACCCTTGCCCTCTGCACATACCATCCCCTTCTCCTTATTTTTTAGGCAACTGTGACTCAGCTCTATAGTGTCATCCGAAATCCTACTTTCCTTAAGAAATAGCTGTTCCCTAGAGCATGCAGATTTAAGTCTACCTCTTTCTTGTCCCACCAATTATATACAAACCACTTAAGCAGTTAGAACTGTCTGTCTTTATGCCCATCTTTCATTATATTTAAGTTTCTGGAAGGTATGGTTATTAAGTTTTATTTCTACATTCCCATTGTTTTTACAGAGTACATGGTATAGGGAGGGACTCAAACAATTTTTTAATTTATTAAAAAATCAGATTGTATCACTGATAATGAGCTACAGAGCAAGGGAATATTAATGTCATTAAAAGAGTACAGTAGAGGCAGTCCATATTTCTATTATTTTGAAATAAATACAAATCTATAATTTTTTGCTTCTTCAGGACAAAGAATCCAAAAAACTATAGTGTCAGCTTTGGCACCAGAGTAAATCCCCCCTATATGCAACATTATGTTCAACAAATTATAGTTCATGAAGACTACATCCGGGGTGAACATCATGATGATATTGCAATTATACAGCTCACTGAAAAAGTCTTATTTAAGAATGATGTACATCGAATTTGTCTTCCTGAAGCCACACAGGATTTTCCTCCAGGTGAAGGAGTTGTTGTTACAGGATGGGGAGCACTTTCACATAGTGGTAAGTCCAGTGAAAATTTAACACAGTGTATGAGTACAAAAGCAAGAAAAATGGCAATCTAGGTATAGAGTCAAAGGTATCATTTACTTTAGAATGCCTACTTCTCCCAGGCAGTATCTCAGGAAATGATGCATATGGAGTTATGGTTTTGCAAATTGCCTTGGTTTGGAATGTTCTGTAGAGACCAATTGGTTGTAGAAATTCCCTGACTTGGAGAAACTAACTAAGAAAGTCCTGGTTCAAAGTTATAAGAAAAGAGATAAGAACATAGAAAGGCAGTACTTAAAAGAATTCAAATTATTCTTTGAAGATTTCCTCTTCATTGATTCGGGTGAGGCAAGTGAGTGGCTTTTAAATCTTAAGAACAGGCAAGAGTCAAATATAGGTTTTATGCACAGAGGACAAAACAAGGTTTCCCTCCTGCTCTGTTTTAGAGCCACTCTTTTACTAATATGTTTACTTCCTTTAGGTAAATACCCAGAGGTACTTCAGAAAGCCTCTGTGAAGATTATTGATACAAATACATGTAATGCTCAGGAAGGATATTATGGTGCGGTATTAGACACAATGCTATGTGCTGGGTACTTGGAAGGAAATGTTGATGCCTGCCAGGTAAGTCTGGACACTAGTCATATTGACCATCTAGTGTATAAATAACTGCTATTATTTTATGAAAGTCATTAATATGGAGATAATTCTATGTTTCAGTTAATTTGCATTTTTAAGAATCCTGTTAAATTCTTCCTGCTAAAATAATTCTCCACTGTATGCAATATATGTTTATAAGTGTTTAACAAACACTTAAGCTGGACCTACTCTGAGCCAAGTGCTGTTTGTAGTCTTTTACAAATAATTCATTTAATCCTCACAAAACATTGTGATGTAGGTACTATCATTATCATTTTACAGATGAGAAAACTGAGGCAGGGGAAGGTAAGGTGATTGGCACAAGGTCACACAGTTAGTAAGTGGGAGAGCTGGTGTATAAACCAAAGTAGCCTAGGATCACAGTCCATAATCTTAATCACATTTCAATGAAAATCAGTCTCAGAAAGTTTTCATCTATTTCCAGCTCATTTCTCTTTCCTTCTTAGCCTCCTCATGGCTAGGTTTCTGGCTACTTTTCTCAGATATAAAGCCCTGTTCTCCAAATACATCTATAATATTTGTCTCCCCAAAGCTTTCTCATAGAACTAGCCCTTATAACTTATCAGTTCATGCCTACAAGGTTGAGATCAATACCAAAGAGTCCCAGAGAATGTATTCTGGCCAAAAGTGAGTTTAAGGGTGATGCAAGGATTTACACCATATATTTTCCCATGATCTGTATGAAGCATGAATCACAAACTTCATCTGAGCTTATCACTTAGTGTAAGTAAAGTATCTGGAAGTTATTTCTCATAATAATAAATATTCTTTGTCTTATTTAGGGTGACTCTGGAGGACCACTAGTTCATCCCAATTCTCGAAATATTTGGTATCTTGTTGGAATAGTGAGCTGGGGAGAAAAATGTGGTGAAATCAATAAGCCAGGTGTCTATATGCGAGTGACTGCTTACCGCAACTGGATTGCCTCCAAGACTGGTATCTAAGAGAAAAGCATCTTGTAGCAACTATCTGAAATCATTTTCACCTAAGGTTACTCCCAACCTTAGTTAATATGAATTTTAAATTAGTGTGTACAGTGGCTGTTTTGAAAGAATTATGGCCCTGAAGGAGTATTTATGAACTTTAATTTTAAGAGACTTATAAAAAAACAAATCTAATGTTTAGTCCCGAAAGGCCTGAGCAAAGGAAGTGCTCCTATCAAGAAAGGACTATCACTATTTTTCTATTTTATGAACCCACATCTTGGTATCTCACCATAGAATAAAGCTTTTGGTTTTAGTCATTCAGACTTTCTGCAATTAAGAATGTATATCCTTTTCCATTGCCAGTTATCCAGCAGAGCACTGTGAGAGAGTGGCCACCAACCCTTTCTGAGGGCTGGGTTGGAACATGCTCTACCTGCCTTTATGTCGGCTTTTGAGGAAAGGGTATGGTTGTGAACTGGCTCTGGTCAGAATTTAGGCACTGACTTAGAGTCTCTTATTTGTACGGGGGTCTTGATCAGCTCTTGAAATCATTGGGAAATAATTTCACTGTCAATAAAACTAGGCAAAATGCATTTTAGAGCTATAGAGACCGGGTACACTAATTCAGTGTTGATACAGGTTTGTGTGGAAATTCCTCATTTGCAATACATATAAAAAGAAGGAGCTATGAACTATGAAAATGTATAATGTATTTTAATAAAAACAAATGTAAAAGCAGACTATCTTTGCTCAGTGACAAATTTCTTTCTTATTTTTTTGTGTGGTTTTCCTATTTTGTTTGTTTTGGTTTTATTCTTAAAGGTCTTTTGTAGGTGGCTTTTCTTCTTTCTCTGTTATTTTTTTATTTTTTATTTTTTGGCTTTGTCCATGGTCCTGGAAAGAGCTTTAAGGTAGGTAAAAAGCTATCTCCAGGCTGGAGGGAGAGGCTCAGGCAGACCAGCAGGGATGCAGCAGGTGGATCCCTCATAACTAGCTGCAGGAGGCTCTCAGTCATGCCTGAGGAGGAGACTGGCCCACCCAGGGTTGAGGCCTGCCAGCCTGAGAAATTTGGTCAAGTGAGCTGCAGTTCACTGCCTAGGAAATGGTTCCCTAGGAAACCGCTGAGTTGGGAGTATGTGCAGGAGAGCCCAGGGCTCTCAGATCCACTGGGGCCTGGCCAAGTTCTTCTCCAGGTCCAAGGCATTTTCATGCCTGCTGGTTGCCACCCCACTTATCTCTGGATGGCTTTTGGACCCCTAGGAAGAAAGCTCGGTTGCCTCCCTTTTTTGTTGCATCTTTAAGAGATGGTAGGCACCTCCAACTTCTCTGCCAACTCTTGGAAAAAAATGGCACAGACTGCCATCGCGTCCAGGGGCCATGAGAATTGAGACCCAGAGAGAAGCAGGTGGGTGAGGCTCACAGATGCATGCTGACCAGGCAGCTGATGGCAGCTCCCATCTTGAAGGAATAATTCTGGCTGATCTGGGGGCTTATGAGTCCTCAGAAATTAGGACTCAGAAATGGATGATGGAATTGCCAGGGAGATGGTTCTAGAAGTTGTGGTTGGGGGCTGAAGAGGAAGCTGAGGGTGGCAGGAGGCTGGAGTGGCGTGGAGGGAAGAACAGTTCTGCTCTAGCAAGAGACATACCTACATATTGTGCCCGTGCCTCTAACAACTGCTCCTGGAAGCTATCTCAGAAAGAAGAAAAATAACAAAAGCAATAAATCCACCTTCTTCCAGAAGTTTTAATAAGGATTCAAGTAGAGAATGGATATCTACTCATCTGGAGGGTACAGAATGGATTCAAAGATTTGGTGTTCAAAGTGGAAGTAGGATTAGAAATGGAGAAGAGTGATACTAGTGCCACCAAGATTTTTGTCCCTCCTATAATCATATGATTTTGAGCCTCCTGATGCAGTTTCTATAATAGTTGAACTGTTACAATGTGAACTCTTGCCAGTACTTCATCTTGGGCTTAGAATCCTCTTGGGTCTCGCCTGCCTATGAGTGTCAGAGGTTATTAATGTGGAGTAGTAAACTTCATTTTCTGTTAAAAAATCAATTTATTACAAATAAATGTGCACTACCTTTTTAAAGTCAAAATGAAAAGAGCTTTATGGAGCTTAATTGGTAAATGATTTCAATTTTTAAGTATTACTTATATGGTATTCTCTTTTCTATTGAATATGTTTGTTAATCACGAACTTTGCAGTGAGAAGTAGCAATGTAGAGGCAGCTATTTTATACGTAAAATTTTATTGACTTTGTTTAAAAAAATCAAGTACTGCCAGTTAGCATCATGTCCAGTCACACTACTTAAAATAGAAAATTTTGTGAAAAGTTTTTAAAAAGTGATAGACTATACCATAAACAAAAAGTTAAAACTTAAAGTGTACTCTGCCTTTTGCTTAATTATGTAAACTGGCAATTTTAGATAAAGAAGAACTATTTGGTTCTTTTACTCATAATAAGAAAATTTTAAATTTGTTACCTGATAGTCTTGATATTATCATTATGTTAAGAGTAGTGCAAACTTTGGCACATATAGAAACATTTTTATTAGGAACATTTATCTTTTTTAAAAAAAATTGAGAGAGAGAGAGAGCATGCGCATGTGTGTGCACAAATGGGGGAGGGGCAGAGAGAAGGAGAGAGAATTCCAAGCAGGCTCCGGGGCTCGAACTCACAAACTGTGAGATCATGACCTGAGCCAAGATCAAGAGTCAGATGCTTAACTGACTGAGCCACACAGGCGCCCCAGAAACATATTTATATTAAATACTTTTCATACAGTAATTCAATCTGCATAACAACATACATGCAGTCAATGCACAGTAAAACAGATGTTTCAAATATAAATCTTGAATGTTTATGGCAATGAAGATGATGCATTACAAATATTGAAGTTCTGAGCATTGTTTCATGTGTCTGTTGGCCATCTGGATGTCCTCTTTGGAGAAGTGTCTGTTCATATCTTCTGCCCATTTCTTCGCTGGGTTGTTTGTTTTTCAGGTGTGGAATTTGGTGAGTTCCTTATAGATTTTGGATATTAACCCTTTATCTGATATGTCATTTGCAACTATCTTTTCCCATTCCATTGGTTGCCTATTAGTTTTATGGATTGTTTCCTTTGTGGTGTATNCGGATGGACCTTGAGGGTGTTATGCTGAGCGAAATAAGTCAGGCAGAGAAAGACAAATACCATATGATTGCACGTATAGGAGGATTAGGAGGAACTTAACGGAGGACCAAGGGGGAGAAGAAGGGGGGAAATAGCGGGGGAGAGGGAGAGAGGCAAACCATGAAAGACTCTTGATTACTGAGAACAAACTGAGGACTGATGTGTGTGGGGGAGGAGGGGGGAGAGGCGCATGGAGTAGGGCACTTGTGGGGATGAGCACTGGGTGTTATAGGGAAACCAACGTGACAATAAACTATTTGTAAAACAAACAAAAAAATTAAAAATTAAAAAAAACAAAACAAATATTGAAGTTCTATACTTGAAAATCCTGAGATTAGGAAAAGAAAGACAATGATTAATTGAAAGGGTTATTCTAGATAAGCATTCATTTGTATCAGAAGAAATCAAACCTCAGAGAGATCGAAGTCTGGAAATTCAATGTCCAGTCAATAATCTTAACATAATTTTTTTTTTTTTCCTGGTGCTGGGAAAAGCACTGCAGAGTGATATTGGATTATCCCTGGCTTGATGATTTTCTCTTTTGTGATTGCCTTAACCATTTTATATTTGTTTCTCACTCCTTGTTTGTCTTTATACATCCATTAGGACTTTGACAATGTCCTCAGATGGTGGTAGTAGATGTTGCAGCTGATTTTTCTATAAAGTCAGCATCTAGATCCGGTTACTTTTCTACTGAAGCTTTTATGGAGACTTGTCTTTTCAGTTTTTAGCTACCTATTTTTTAAATCATTTATTCTCAGGCACAAGACTTTCTACATGCCTTCTTAGATCTGCTAGTATCTTGCTGGATTTGTTAGTTTATTCTTATATGATCCTTGATATCTTTTGGTTCCTGTCAAAAACAAAAAGCAGCACCACCAACAAAAAACTTGAATTTGTGGCATTGTGTTCTTTTCAGGAAAGACTATTCTTCTGGGAAAGAAGGAGACCTGGGCTCTCAGTATTCTCTGAAATGAGCTTTTGTGAAGTCTAATCCTGGGTTCCTCCATTCTCATCCATGTTCTGCTGGGCTTCCTTCCTTCATTGCTTGCTTCCTTCCCTCCTTTTCCCTTCTCCCTTCCTTCTTTCTTTCTCTTCTCCCTTCCCTCCTCCCTTCCTTCCCTCCTTCATTCCTTTCCTCCTTCCTTTTTTCCTTCCTCTCCTTCCCTTCCCTTCTCTTCCCTTCCCTTCCTTCCTTCCTTCCTTCCTTCCTTCCTTCCTTTCTTCCTTCCTTCCCCCAACTCTCCTACATGAGTAATGAGTAGTACCTATTTCATGAGGCTATGTAATTTCTGTTATAAATGAACCTGCTCAGATGGTAAGCCTCAGTTTCCAAAAGACAGTGGATTTTCACTATGTTAACTAACTGAGGAATTTAAATAAAAACTTAAAAAAAAAGAAACTACACTGTAAGAAAACAAACAAACCCTGAAGATAGTTCTTTATATAGCATGAAGTAGCCTTTTAATATCCCCCTTTAACTAAAAAAAAATCTATGTTTTTCTACTCAATTGATGGAACAGGTTGAGGGGTCCTATAGTTTTTTGGGGTGGGTATCAGTGTAGGAGCAAAGAGTGGCAGTGCCCTAGCTCAGGGGCTGTGGGCTTAGGGGAATTCAGTCAGGCTGTTGTGATCTGGGTCTTCCATCTGGGTTCCAGAATGGTGAGGGTGCTGCCAAATTCCCGGGAGGCAGCTTTTCTTCTGAAGTGAGATTGAAGGACGTATTATAAATGTGTTGTATGAGGCCTGTGAACTTGAGGGTACTCATCACTGCTTTGAACTCTTTCTCTGCACTCATGTAGCTAGCCTACTACGATGGCTTTGCCAAGTCCATAGCCTGGATCCCAGATCATAGCAGTGGTTCTCAAACTCCAAGCTCTTAGGATCTCTTTACATTCTTCAAAATTACTGCCCCCCTAAAGAGCTTTTGTTTATATTGGGATTCTCTCACTCTCTTCCTGCCCCTCTTCCCTCTCAAAATAAATAAACAAAAAATAATCATACTCATTAATATCAGAACTGATCCCATCATAAAGTCATTAAGTATCAAGACGCACATATAAATTAATCAAAATTTACTTTTCATGTTAAATCTTAAATTTTATCGTCAGCAACAAATACTGTCAGTTGTTTTCCTTAGCACAAGCTTCCTTTATTTTCAAGATAATGTTTCCCAAATACTGATTCTAAATAACCAGTTTGTTCGTCATTCTTTTCAAATACAATGTTGTTCCATGACAAAAGTGGTGAGTTCAGCATGTGAGTCATACAATTGTTCAGAACCTTTATTCAGGACAGTTATTTTGATTCAAAGCAAAAATGATTATGTATACTTCTCATTTGGTCATTCAGAATATTACAAAGACATGCTCAGCCTCAAGATTTTAGAGTTTATAATTCTTACTGTTTCACCCAGGGAATTCTTAAACGAATTAAGATTAAAAAATTGGATTTTTTTCCCCCTGTGAATGTGTGGCAATGAGGAGTACAGTGGTACAATGACTCCTGGTAGAGTCAAATGCCACTACCTTGATGTACTAAGGTGCCAGCAGTTTTAACGACTATTGCTTTTTCACTACTGGTTTGATTTCACAGACCTCTTAAAAGGATCTCAAAGACCCTCAGGGGTATGTAGACCAAACTTGTAAAACCACTGATCTATCCTGATTTTTCTAAAGGGAAGTGTATAACAAATAACTACAAAATAATTTTGTCAATCCATAAAATACCAAGAGTCATTCACCCATATACATGCACAAAAGGAACATGTTGAAGAGGCAACTAACCCAGGAAGGGAGATGGGGGCAATCAGAGCTGAGATAAGCCATTAAGGTGAATAAGAGGAAACCAAAAAAGTCTTCTTGGTTAAGGGGTGGAGGTGCTTGGGAAGGGCATCCAAAGCAGAGAAAATACATTGTCAAACACCATGACTGAATACAGCCTCATTTATTAGGATAAACTAGATTACACTGTTGTAGCACACACCTAAATCTGTACAGCTTAATGCATCACAATTTATTTGTCACTCATAGACTATTGCCAGTAAGATGACTCTTCAAGGCAGCTGGATCAGCAATTAGGGTTGCTTTTATCGGTGGCTATGGCATGTGAACATGTAGCCTCCACAATCTCCACGGCAGAGAAAGAGAGAGCTGCTAATAGATCTACTAATAGAACCGAAAATATACCCACTAATGGTCATAGACTATAAGAACTCCTCAAATGGCCCCTTAAACTTTAAGGGGGCTGAGAAATGTGAGACAGCACTTGCATATTTGGAGAGGCATAAATTTAACTGGCCTAATTTAGTTCCTTAAAACAGATGTCTGGCACTAATTTCTACTAATGGAAAGAGTAGATAGTTTCTAGAGATAAACAATAAAGTGCTCTGTTAGTCAACCAGAATGATGACAAGAAGGCAGATTCACACTGAATCAAAAATGATTAGAAGTATAGCTGCAGGGCTTAGATAACAGGCAAGAGATTCTTTACAGTATAATGATAAAAAGCTCAGTATTGGAGAGCTATTTTTCCTTAAGTGGGTAGAAGAGGGAAAAGAAAACAGGTATAAATATATTTGTTTTCCACGGATGTGTTAAAAAAATTTTGTGTTAATCCAATTTTTATAAACTGAATTACACTTTAAATTCCCTAAAATAGCCTGGTATTTAAATAAATATATTATTTTTTAAAATAGTTTATTGTCAAATTGGTTTCCATATAACAACCAGTGCTCATCCCCACAAGTGCCCTCCTCCATGCCCATCACCCCCTTCCCCTCCCCGCCACCCCATCAGTCCTCAGTTTTAAATATATTATTTTGAATTATTTTTATGTATAGGATATCTATACATACACACATATATTTGCTTAAAGGATAATAAGTTTTTAATTTTTACCTCTGAAATCTGGGCTTATTATTTTTCTTTCGCAAGCAGTAGAGAACACCTATGGTCTATCTCTTCTTCCAGCAGAGGGCACTACAGCCCATGTATCAAGCTTCACAAAGTTTCCATAACTTGCAGTTACTTGACAACTCTCATAAATGCGCCAAGTATAGCCCCATGAGGAGGAATGGGAAGACAAAGTAAAGACTTCCCTTCCAGACCTTTTTTCTGGTAAACAAAGAATACAAGCCAAGATGATTTGTGCATGGTCCTATCAATTTGTACCAAGTGTCAATAAATGAAGACAGCTAACAGCCCAGAGGGTGCAGTTTTTATAAAGGTGTCATCACATCTAGGAGGGGTTAAAAATGGTTTTGAGAAGAGCAGATGAAGTTCCATTTTAAAGGAAAGTACCAAGAACATTCTTGTAAAGAACAATATCAAGTTTCGTGATAAATAAAGATGTACATATTGACTAGTGGATTGTGCTCTAAAAACCACATGATCTAGTGGTTTTTAGGGTCGTATAAATACACAGCAAACTCAAATGCATGACAGCAGCAATAATTGCCAAGTTTAGACCTTGATACTGTTTCAAATCTCCAGATTCCTCCTTGACCATGCAAAATAATTCAAGTTCCCATAAACTTAACATCACCACAAATTTCATCATCTGACTCATATGTGTCCCTGTTTCTCTGTCCATTCATTATTTAATGGCACACCTAATCTTATACATTACACCATATTCAACAAATTTAAAGTCAAACAACACATTGAGCATCATGCAATTAATATACTGAATCAAATGGAACACTGGTAGTACAAGCTAGGGTATCTTTACACTTGTGTACTTGTTCATTTGTGCTATACATTGCTTATATTTACTTCTTTATGGGAGTTGCACCAGAAGAGCATACATTTATATTTTAAAATTTAGAGATCTGTATAAATCTTGAGACTGTCCAGTGAAGGGCTATAGAGAGGGTAGGGTCTTTAACAGTACTTTCGATCAAGGTTTGAACAGTAAAACACTTGAAGGAGTAAATGTAGTAAAGTCTAGTAAAAGCACTTTGCAAAGTTTGCATGGTTTCTATACAGAGTTTTTCTGGATTTTTCAAAATAAGACTTTCAGATTAGCCCTTGTAGAAGAGCAAAATTGAAAGAGAAAAACAACCCTGCATCTCCAAAAGTAGCTTTTTCTACTTGGTTCTGCTATATTTTATTTGACTAAATATTGGCTATGAACTAGCATAGTGTTCTCTGAGTCACCTTATGTGAAAAGCTGCCAAACAAAGGAGCACATTGTGGCCAACCAAAACTTTGGAACATCAAGAAATCCATCTGAGAGGAGACTACTTTAGTTGAATTTTTAAGGCTAAAGCTTTTCAGGGTGTCAAAAAATTTTTCTGCACTAAATGAGTAAAGGGCATACCAAGCAAAGGAAAAAATATTCACAAAGAATCAGAAGTATACCTAAGCATACAGCCTGTTAGGTAGTTAGGTAAGTTAGGCTGGTAGTTAGGCTTTAAAAAAAATGCTTATTCATTTTTGAGAGAGAGAGAGAGTGTGCACTTGATGCAGGCATGCACAAGTGGGGGAGGGGCAGAGACAGAAGGGGTTCAGAGGATCCAAAGAAGTGGCTTCTGTGGTGATAGCGGTATGCCCCATGCAGAGTTCAAACTCACGAACCATGAGATCATGACCTGAGCCAAAATTATGCACTTGACCGATTGAGCCACCCAGGTGCCTCTAGTTAGGCCTTTCTTAAGCAGAGAATGTTGAAGAATTTGTGGACAATGAGACAGAAAAGCCAGATGAAGCCTTTGTCAACTTCCTGAGAAAGAAAATCCTAAGCAGAGAAGAATATAATACAATTAGATGTATGTTTAGCAATTAATCACCAAATATTTTCTAATTTACATATGCTTAGACCAGTAAACATTGTTATTGAATCTGGTCAAGAAATCCAAAATATTGTCCTTGCCTATGAACTTGTAAAGTATAAACTAAAATATACGAAATACTAGGGGACGAAGAAGGCAGGACCAAGTTGCAAAGTGTACTTCTATCAAGATGCAATAGTTGTCCTCGAACGGTCTGGGAAGGCACAATAGAGTAGTGGTTTAAAGCATGGACATTGGAATTGTTAGATCTGCACTGGAATTCTGTCCGTACCATTGGCCAGTTGCAGGAACTTAGGCAGGCGTCTTAAATTTCCTAAGCCTCCATGTCTTTGTGTACAAAGCAGAAGTGATAAGGTTAATACCAAGGCTTGTACATAATTTAATAAATATAAAGCATTTAACACAGTGCCTAGCACATAGTAAACCACTCTCCTCCCACAAAGAATGGTGATCTATTGTTACATAAGTCAGGCCTTGACAGGAAGGGAGAATTTGGACAGGTACAGAGTGTGGGAAAAGGCTGGCATTTCAGGTGAGGTGGATATTGAACCTGAACAAAGCAGTGAACATGGCACGTTTGAGGACACTAGGAAAGAAATGCACGTCAAAGAGAAGGAATAAGTTTGACCACATGGGATTGATCTGGAGGGTGGTTCCCATATGTAGAGCCCTAAGGGAAGGAGTAAATGTGTAGTTATCATATGAAATCCTCAAAGCTGCCAGGGCTCCAAACAGTGCTCTTAAACTAACTTTATATTGCTTACCACTTTTTACAAATTTATTTAAAGGGGCCCTTGAGTTAATAAACGTTTAAAAATGTATCCAAGAATACCATTCTTCAGGTCTCAACTTAAATCTTACATCCTCAGACAGACTTTTCCTTATTCAACTACTTAAAGTAGTGCCCATGCCTTCTTTCCTTTATAGTCCTTATTCTGCTTTAATTTGCTTCATAGCACCAAAAGCTAGCTTAGAATTACATTATGCATTTATTTGACTATAAGTTCCCATAAAGGAGCTCACTCTTTAACTGTAAGCTCCTTTGAAGGCAAGAACTGTTGTATTCACCATGGTCACTCCAGCATCTAGAACAGTGTCTCTACATGGTGGGTCATGGGTACCATGTTTGCTGAATAAACAAACCTACAAAGTAGTAGTTTTGAGTGCATACTACAAGGCAAATTAATTGTGTTAATTGTAGTCATTCATTTTCAATGAATAATTCCAATTAAAATTGCTTCAGAAGAGTCTTTGCTTCCTCTTTATAGTTATCATTGTCTCTTTGCCTAAAAGAGAATTTCTTATTAATATAAGAGGTGCCACAGAAGAATTGCCCCAATCATGAAACACATAAGAGGGACATAAGTCTTTGTTCTACAAGGATGCAGCTTATACATGTGAAAGAACACTGCTTCTGAGATTAAGTACATGGCAGAGCCATTCATGTGAGTGCTTAAATGATAAAGACATTAATCAGAGCCTCCTATAACCCAAGACAGGTTAAACCTCTAACCTGTTATTTAAAATTAGGCAATGTGTGTTGTCACCTGGATGATGAAGCATCCAAGAGATAATACATTTTGAACTCCTGCAACCTCAGTCATCATAAGACAATGAACCTGTGTCATGAGATTGCTTAAAGTGTAATAGAAACAAGATCTGTGTTTATGTATTAAGCAAGCATGTCATCAGAGGATATACCTACCATTTGATGAGAAATTTGGTATGACCCAAAGTATTAATGTTATGTCAGGAGACATCTGAGATTTTAACATAAATGTTACATTATTTGATCCCCTGTCATGTTTATTGGATTCCCTGACCTTTATTCTGACATTTTGAGACACATATCGCTTAGATTACCACTTTATAGGGCAAAAGTTGATAGCTTTACTAAAACTATTTTGTGTGTCTGAACGTCCCTCTCCAAAGAGTTTGATAGGATTTACTTCATTTTCTTCCTATAACAGGAATGGAAATAGTTGTTATGCTATGCTCCTTTCTTCTCTCAAGACTGGCTGTTATTCTTTAAACTGCATATTAGCAAATTTGCTCTGGATATTTGACCATGAATGAATAGTATGCTTTAATAGAAATCACAATAGTAAGCAAACAATTACACATGTGATAACCTGTTTATCCATATACTCACCTATTGCTACATCAGAATTATTTCTGATATGTCTGTCCCTAAAAAATCCTAAACTCCACCTCTTGCAAATCAAGTAAGATATTTTCAGTGCTAACGACTTGAATATTTGCATGTATAACTCCCTTCCACCCACCATACCTATGAGGTGCAGAAGTTAGAATCAGGAAATTTACGTTCTTCTAGTGGTAATCTCCTTTACTTTTTTGGAGCCCAGAAAATTTGATTCTCTTTTCCGAACAGAAAAGTTCTTTTTTTATTTAAAAATTTTTTAAAATATTTTATTTTATTTTTGAGACAGAGAGAGACAGAGTATGAGCAGGGGAGGGACAGAGTGAGAGGGAGACACAGACTCTGAAACAGGCTCCAGGCTCTGAGCTGACAGCACAGAAAACAATGCAGGGCTTGAACCCACGAACCGTGAGATCATGACCTGAGCTGAAGGCGGATGCTTAACTGACTGAGCCACCCAGGCGCCCCAGTGAATAGAAAAGTTCTGAACAGAACTATAAACAAGTCTTCAAAGACTCTCATTTTACAATTTAAAGGTGTAATGATCTTTTCTTAATAAGGTGCTTAATTTGACTCCAGGACAAGAGTTTAATGGTAGGGGGTGTTAGGATTACCAACTATTGAGTGAGAAAAACAGTATTCTAATCCCAATTCTGTTAGTCATATTGTGGCTTGAGAAATTTACTCAACCTCTCTGATCTTAGTTTGCTTTTCAGATTAATGGCAATAATAGTGTACACTTCACAGGATTGTTAGGATTAAGGAAACAAAGTACTGAAAATGCTCAGGACAGCAACAGGAAATCAGCAAATCTTGGTTAAATCAGAAACTGCTCTGGAACTATATTTTGTCACATCGTTTTTTCCTTACGTATTTATTTCACATGCAAATATGCATGCCAGTATATTCTATGAGTTACATAACACCAATTAACTGGATCTTCATTTTTTAAGTCATATTAATTTCAGTTAGTTAATGGACAGTATTATATTAGTTTCAGATGTACTATATAGTGATTCTACAAATCCACACATTACCTGGTGCTCATCACAAGTATACTTCTTAATCCCCATCACTCCCAACTCCTCTCTGGTAACCATTAGTTTGTCCTCTATAATTAAGAAATTGTTTCTTGATTTGTCTCTGTCTTTTTCCCCCTTTCTAATTTGTTTTGTTTTTTGAATTCCACATATGAGTGATATCAGATGGTATTTGTCTTTCCCTGGTTGACTTATTTCACTTAGCACTTTTAAACTTTCTAGCTCCTTCCATGTCATTGCAAATTGTGAGATTTCATTCTTTTCTATGGCTCAATAATATTCTGTTGTATATATATCACATCTTTTTTTCTTTTTATTTAAATTTAATTTAACATACAGTGCAATATTGGTTTCAGGAGTAGAATTTAGTGATTCGTCACCTACATTCAACACCCAATGCTCATCACAGTTAAGTGCTTTCCTGAATACAAATGACCCATCTAGTCCATATCTCATCCACCTCCCTCCATCAGCCCTTAGTTTGTCCTTTATAGTTAAGAGTCTCTTGTGGGTTTGTTTCCCTTTCTTCTCTTCCCTCCTTTCATATATTAATTTGTTTTGTTTCTTAAATTCCACACTTGGGTGAAATCATATGGTATTTGTCTCTGATTGACTTTTTTCACTTAGCATAATACATCCTAGCTCTATCCATGTCATTGCAAATAGCAAGATTTCATTGTTTTGATGATTGAGTAATATTCCATTTGATGGAGTCACTGAGTTCCTTAAATCTATTTTCATTTTAAATAATTCTTTTTCTCTGTTTTGTTCAGCTTGATTGCTTTCCATTTCTGTGTCTTCTAGGTCATTAATTCATTCCTCTGCTTCTTCCAGCCTGCTGTCATTCCATCAACCATGTTTCTCCTTTTGTTTATTGAGCCCTTTTTCTCTGCTATGTTATTCCTTTTCTCTCTGTTAAAGGTCTCACTCGTGTCTTCCATTCTTTTATTAAATCCAGTGAGCATCCTTATGATCATTACTTTAAATTCTCAGTTAGGTATGTTACTTATATCTGTTTCACTTACATTTCTCTCCATGGCCTTTTCCTGCTCTTTCATTTGGGATGCATTTCTCTGGCTTCTCATTTTGTCTAAGTTTATACACTTGTTTCTGTGTGTTCTGAAAGTCAGTTACATCACCTATTCTTGAGGGCAATGGCTTTATGAAGAAGAAGTTCTATAGTTCCCTGCCATGTAGTGTCCCCTGTTCCCTAGTGCTTGGCACTTCTAAGAGTACCTGTAATGTGGGCTGTGTGTGTTCTGCTGTTTTGTTCTGGCTGCATTATCCTTTAGGCCAGTTGACTGTGGAAGCTCTCTTTGCCCCTTGTGGGCAGAAGCTGGTCCCTGGCCTGAATGTGGTGCACGTTAACTAGGTGAGCTCTGGTCTGCTTGTGAAATGAGATCTGTCACCACTGCTGCCAGAACCAAGGCTCTTCAGAACTCCTGAGTTGAGAGACAAAGAGTGTGCAGCGATTTGGGCTGGTCTGCTGGGGTAGGGGGCCCACTGTGCTGGGACTGAGGCAAGCAAGACAGGGAACTGTGGATCTGCCAGAGTGAGAGGGCATGGGGTTTGGTGTAAGCAAGCTAGGTAGCAAGTGTGGGTGCTGTGCTGGTTCCCATAGTTGTCCATGTATTTATGTTGAGGGGCAGAGGAGAGAAATGGCACCTACCAGTTCCTTTGTTCCTGGAAGGGTCTCTCTGTGAATGCTGCTTTTCTGGGACAGATTCTGAGATGAGCAAATAACCTCCCCATTGTGTGTGCCAGGCGCTACTCAGATCACTGTTTTGGGGCTAATGTCCACAGGTTGTTTACCTGCCTTTACTCCAGGAGCAGCACAATGCTCTCCAGAATCTATCTCAGCCAAACTCACTGACCTCTAAAATTTTAGGCTTTAAGCTCCACTTGTTGCCAGAAGTCACAAAATTCAACCATTCTTGCTTTCCAAGTCGGTTGCTATGGGGAATTATCTCTTCCATGGGCTTCCCTGCATGCTAGTCTGTCCCTTGCCCTTCCCTAAGACCTCTGCTCCCTCTCCACCTTGATCTGTTTCTCTCCCAAGCCGTGTGTGCCTGCACTTCCTACCTTCTTGATGTGGCCTCTTCTCTACCTTTAGTTGTGGAGTTTGTGTGCCAGTCTTCAGTTGATTTCTGAAATACTTAGGATGATTTGATAGTTACCTAGTTGTGTTCATGGGACAAAACAAGCCTACGGTGTCCCTATTCTTCCATCATCTTCCCTCTTCTCCTAATTAAGATTTTACAATATATTTAGAAAAGGTATAGTTAATATATGTTTTAGTCAAATTATCAAGCATTTTAGAATCTGTTCCATATGTCACAGAACCTAAATTATTAAACATACACAATAAAGCATTAATCTAACAAGATGTAAACAATATTAAAATAAGATTTTCAAACTTGCAGCTACAAGTTCTAGAAATCTGATATAGTTACATAACTCAATTATAAAATAGATATTTATCTGTATCTCTTAACATAATAAGAGTTATTAAAGAGTATTGAGCCAACTGCTATTGAGAGTTAATTTGAAAAGATACAATTTCTACAAACCCAGCCAAATGGATGGGCAAAATCACCAAAACCTACAAGTTAACATAAATGCATTACTGCCTCACAATGCAAAGACCCCACTCAAGTTTCAGTAATTATACCAACCGCATTCATTACAGCAAAGGAACTCAGAATCACATGTTGCATTTCGTGGTTTAGACTTCTTCAATCTGGAAGAGTAATTCAGTCTTTCTTGGACTTTCATGATGTTGACATTTTAAAAAAGTACAGGACATCTATTTTGTCGGCTTTCTTCCATTTGGGTTTTTGTGTTTTTGGCAAAAACTTCATAGGAATGATGCTGCAGTGTTCTTGTTATATCCTATCAAGTAGAACACAATTTTGATTTGCTCCATCCCTGGTCATATTAATTTTGATTACTTAATTAAGTAGTTGTCTGCCAATTTCTCTACTGCAATATTTTTTAATTAAAAAAATTTTAATGTTTATTCATTTTTGAGACAGCAAGAGTCAGAGTACAAGCAGGGGAGGGGCAGAGAGATAGGGAGACACAGAATTTATAAGGTATTATGCAGTGTGGTTCCAGTATTAATTTCTAGCACCTTACTATTAAAGAATTGGCCATTAGGTATAGCTAGTGAGAATATCTCAAAAATTAGATATTATGGGGGCACTTGGGTGGCTCAGTTGGTTAAGCATCTGACTTTCAGTCTTGGTTCAGGTCATGATCTCATGGCTTTGTGACTTCAGGTACTGCATCAGGCTCTGTGCTGACAGTGTGGAGCCTGCTTGGGATCCTTTCACTCTCTGCCCCTCCCCTGCTCACACTGTCCCTGTCTCTCTCAAAGTAAATAAATAATAAAAAGTAAAAAATTAGATATTATGTATACTATTTATGTACAAAGTCCTTATGAATGAATACTTGATTAGTTACTCAATAATATTTACAACTATGTGCCAAGCACAGTCATAAGCACTAAAGAGGCAACAATCCATGTTTTACCTCTACTAATAAATTGATGAATTAATATATGCATATAGGTACACATATATATATGTAAACAAAGACAGAGATAACAAGCTATAAATGCTAAGAAAAACAAGTAAACAAAGGTTGAAGATGGAGAGTGATGGATTCACTATTTTAGAGAACATGGTCAAAGAAGTACCTTTGATGGTGTGATATTTGAGCAGAGATGTGAAAGGAATAAAGGAATAAGACTTATAAGTATCTCTAGGAAGAGTATCAAAGGAGAGAAAATAGACATTACAAACATGGAGGACAACATAGCTGGAACAGAGTGAAAATAAGTTAGAAAGTACAGAGAATTAGTAGGGCAAGATTATATATGGTTTTGTATGCTAAGATAAAACTGAATGTTATTCTCACTGTGCTGAAAAGGCATTTGAGCAATGTAATCTGACTAATATTTCAATAAGATCACCCTAAATGTTGTATACAGGATAGACTGGATGGATCCAATTATGGAAGAGATGATGCCAGTTAGGAGGTAATACAGTATTTCAGATGACTGATGATGAGGTTATTGATTAGGGTGATATTGGTGAAGATGGTGACAAGCAGTTAGATCTGAATCTATAGTGTGGAGGTTGAAACTCTAGGATTTTCTAATGGATTGGATGTGGAAAGGAGTCTAGGATGACTTCAAGGTTTTTGTCATGACCAATTGTGTGAGTAATGATGCAATTTACTGAGAATGAGATTGAGATTGAGTGCGAAAAAGCAGTCAGGAGGTTTAGGGAGAACTAACTGTTAAGGTTGGGACACGTTACATATAAGATGCCTGTATGAAATACAAGTGAGTATGTTGAACAGAGATTTAGATATGCAAGTTTGGGATTCAGAGAAGGGATCAGAACTGGAAATATAAGTTTGGGAATCATGAACACATAGAGAGTATATTTGAAATGAAAGAAGTCCATAAAAGTCAGAGAGCAAATGTGATAGAGAAGATACCTGCAGGCTGAGCCCTAAGAACGTGAAAGATTTACTGGTTGGAAAGAATGGAAGATTTGGCAATAAGTTTCTCGGTCATTGCCCTATAATTAATTAGCAGTTGTTGAGAAGCCATGTAACTCTTAGATGATTCATGTTTCAAGTATTAGATACAATTTACTACTGCCACAGGTGCACTAAGAGCATGGTGTGTAGTAGTTTGAACACATTTCCTTTATTAATTAGCAATACCTTAAAGCCAAAAGGTAGCTACAAACCATTTTCTTGCATAATTGTTCAAGAACCTTTTGAACTAGATGTTTTAATCAAACACTAAAAGTCCTGTGAGTAATTTAATTTGTGTAATAATCATGTCTGCCAAACCACTCAAATCTTTAGTGCCTAAAAGAATGCCTTATAGTAGTAGGAGCTGAATAAATATTAGTTCCATATTGTAATGTTTCACTGACAGATATAATAATCACAATGCCATTTTATGTATTAGCAAAGAACACCCTAAAATTATTACTGTAGAGGATATTTCCTACTCATTTGCTTTAGTAGCAAAAAGGGAATATGAATAAGAAATGTCTTCCTTGAAATAAAGATCCCATATCCAAGTTCTTTCATCAATATTTTCACTTCTGAATTACTGTGAAGCTTAGGTCAAACTGGATAACCCTTATGTAGAGTGAGCATAATTTTTCTTTACATGTTGAGAGCTGTAAGATTTGATAAGATGATGTGCTGCCCTCAGAAGTCTCTGGTAGAGAGTCAGCGTTGATGGTGGTGATTATAAATGTGTTAGAATGATGTCTCAATTAACCAGCTGTTGTTTTAAGCATGGCTCTGTGATTGGCTGAAGAAGGATGGCATGTGACTAGCTTCAAATTGGCAAGAACCCTTTTGAAATTGGGGCCCATGTCTGACTCAGATTTAAAGGGTTAAGTCCTGGGAGAAGGAGGTTAACTCTGCATTGTCTTTAATTGATTTTGGATGGCAGAGAAATGATTCCAGAGTTGCATTCTAGGGCCCTTCTCAACGGCTGTCAGCCAAAGAAGTAGAAACTATCTAATGACGGAACCACTTCAAGACTATAAGCTACAAGGTATGGAAGCAATGGTTAAAAGGATTAAACACATATTTTAAAATCCATTTGCTTTCTTCCTTATGTCCTCTATTATAGTTTACTATGACATGTTTTTTAAAAATTTACTCCTTATGCTTATATTTTAAATGTGTCTTGTTCAAATTTTATTCTCTCTACTTGAAACTTGAATGATTAGGTATTTCATTTTACTATGTAAAGTGTACTTTTTAAAATGTCATTTAAAAATATCTTGGGAGGTTTATAATGGAATTCATTTTACTTGAAAACTTTGATTCACTGTGTTCTGAAGACTCCTGGGAATTCCTGAGACTCTGATGGGCTGCTAATATCAAAATTAAAGTACTATTAGTAGTTTTGCTATGTTGACATTTGTACTGATTGAATCAAAAGCAATGACGTTTAAAACTACTGGCACCTTAGTGTGAATCAAGGCAATGGGACCTAACTGTACCAAACTGCCATCATATTTTTTGCTTTCAAGCATTTTTTTTCCAGAAGAATTTTCAACAATCTTTTTTTCCAGAAAAAAGAATTCTAATTTCACTTAAGAATATTATTGATGAAGCAATAAAAAGTGTTAATTTTGCTAAATCTTGGCCATTGGGTACAGACCTTTACTAATATGCTGAGAGACAAAATGAAAACCATGCATAAAGACTTCTGGTACATACTTAAGTGCAGCGATCTTGAGGAGAGTTCTGGGATATTTGAAGAAAGCTGAAAAAGCTACTATTTAACATATTGTACCGTTTTTACTTTAAAGAGCAACTGATGACAAATTATGGTTATTTAGATTTCGTTGTTTGGCAGTAGCTTATTAGAAATTAATAAAGTAAGCCTGTCACTTCAAAAAACAGTAATTTGTTATTTGTGATATAATTCAAACTCACAAGTGAAAATTAGAATTTGAAAAACTTGTATAATCTAAATTTTACAGCTTTCTAATATACTTACATTTTATAGTGAGGTTGGTGTTGATATTAAGAAATATGGCTTGTTTGATATTATATAATGAAATGTGTCAACACTTAGGAGATATGCATGATTATGTGAATTAAGTGAATCAATACTTTATAAATAGCCAATGCATGATATCACAAAATCATACACATTAAAAGATCCACTCAAGTGCGACAGAGACTGATGGAATTTAACATAACAAAGTACAAAACTTTCATTGATATGGTCTCAGGTTGTACATGCCAACAACAATTCTCTAAGAAACAACCATTTTTAAAGTTTTGGTGTAAAATCAAAGTTTATCCATAATTATCTGAGAGGCTATCAAAATGCTCCTTCTTTCTAATTACATCTCTATGTGAGACAGAATTTTCCTAAAATATTTCAGTCAAAACAACACATGGCAATACAGTGAGCTCACAAGCACATAAATGTTAAAAATTTCACATTTATTAAAATGCAGGTTTTTAAAAATAAAAATGTTATTTTAAATGACTTATTATTTTCATTTTAAACAACTTAATGTTTTGAATTTCTTAGTTTTAATCTTTAATACAGTAAATATTGATAGATAGTCCACATAAACCATAGCTGCTGAAGGTCCTCGGGAATTTTTAAGGGTATGGGGGGGGGGAGGCTCCTGAGACCCAAATGTCTGAGTACCACTGATTTAATTTTTGCAAGGGAGAAGTCAGCCATAACAGACTTATGTAATGGCAGGATGCTAATTTATTAGCCTTGAAGCTAGATTTTAAAAATATATAAGCCCACAAAAAAAAATGCTATCTATTCTTTTTTCACTCAGTGATTCAGTCCATGACATATTTAACATAGGGATTATACATCTAATAACTGTGCAGATCAGAAGCTTTAAAATGTATAAAATGCTAGTGCTCTACGTGATATATATATATTTTTTGCTTATTTAATGCTTATTTCTTGGCCCCCTACATTTAACATAATCATTTCCACAGTCACACTGAGGATCTTTAACAAGATATATTTTGATGCTCAGAGCTTTGTGTGACCCTACAACAAATAGTCTTAGGTTTGTCATAGGTTATGGGATTAAAATCATGGAAGTATAATTATTTTATAATAGAAAAAGACATGGCATGAGGTAGTCCAAACTTTCTTTTGGCAGAAACAAAAACAGAGGACCAGAGAAGGGTAAATAATATACAAGGCTAGTATGTGACTAATTCTGGAACTGGAATCTGGTTTCCCAACTGAATATTCTATTCACTGTACTGATATTTATTCTCTACTTTCTGATATGTGAAATCTTTGATCTTGAGTGTAAAATATTGAATTATGTCATTATCATAATTCTATAAACTGGTGATCTTTGAAATTTTCACCCACTGCTTCAGTCCCCTAAAAGGGCCCAATTTTATTAAGTTAATGTTTTGAGGTATTAGACATGGAAAAATCCAATGCTGAAAATCAAAATTGGAACTTGCCTAATTTTCCAGGAAGTATTATCCTAGTTGCTAACATACCTGCATTGTAAAAAAACATGTATTTTTTTGGGGTAACATTACTAAACCGAAGCCTCTGAGTAATTATAGATAAAAAGCATTTGAAGAGCCACAGTCTGAGAACATTCTGAAGTTTATACCTAAAGGAACATTTGAGCATTAAAATCTTCAGAATTTTCTGTGTTTTCTCTCATTTTCTTTTTTTCATTTTCCTTTTTTAATGTTTATTCGTTTTTGAGAGACAGAGACAGAGTGTGAGCAGGGGAGGGGGAGAGACAGAGGGAGACACAGAATCCAAAGCAGGCTCCAGGCTCTAAATTGTCAGCACATAGCCTGACGCGGGGCTTGAACTCATGAACCGCGAGGTCATGACCTGACCCAAAGTTGGATGCCTAATCTACTGAGTCACCCAGGCACCCCCCTTTTTTTTTGTTATTTTTTTAACGTTTATTTCTTTTCTTTCATTCTTTTCTGTCTATTCTCTTCTTTCTCTTCCCTACTTCTCCTTCAAATCTGAATTTTCGCATTTAAAAAATATTCCATTTATTCAGTAATTCAGTATTATTAAATGTATAAATTCAGTTTATACATTTAAAAGACATCCTTTTAGCTCTTCTTTTATAATATTTTTCTGTATATCTTTGTAGTATTTTTTCTTTTCTTTAAAATGTGTATAGTTTTCTTTATGTGGGTATTGCACATTTCTTAAGGCTATTACTAGTTTTATCATTTTTATATTTGTGAAAATATTTTATTGTTTACAACTGTCGAATACTGATAAAGTTATTGTTTGCTATATTTACTTTTCAAATCAAGTCACTTTGAAACCTTTTAATAGGTTAGCCAATTAAATCTTAAGTAACTTCGTTTTTCTATCTGGAAAATCACGTTGTATGCAAATAATAATTTCAATAGTTAAATGTCCTTCTACAATTCTGGTCATATCATATCATGAGCATTACAGAAAATTGTTAAATAGCATTTAAATCCCTCATTTTAACAGTGGGTAAAACCATGGCTCAGAAGAAAAGATAACCTGTATTTATACTAGCTAGAAAAAAGTGTGCAGATTAATCTGTAATCAGTCCTAACAATCCCTACTGAAACAGATTTAAAATCATTTTCTCACCTGGCATAAAATAACTGAATGGTTATTTATGTATAACTTGGAAGAAATCATCCCCTTTAAAATCTTTATCTAAGTATATTTCAAAAATTTTAGCTATTTATAATACATTTTTGGAAATTGTATAATAATGGTTAAATCCCTGTTTATCACAAACCAAAAAGTATATAAGGGAGAATAACTTGTAATATTTGAGATGTATCATTAAATATGAACTTCTCATCTTGCTGTTAATTAGGCATCTAACTATAGCTTTCATGAAGAAATCCTGGCCAGTCAGCATTGCATCATGACTGGTTTGGTTAATGACTTATGGGCACATAATAACTCCTCCAGTGAGAAGTACTTGAATTATGCATAGATTGTGATAGAGATACGTAAGGAATTAGTTCACTCACTGGAGATGAATAAAACAAGACACATGGTTTAAAAAAGAATGGAGATTAATGGACCTCAGTGTTATGTGAATTTGGAATGGAACTAGAAATTGGCCAGACTTCATTTAGAATAAGTATATTCTGAGATGGGGAATAGGGTTGAGGAAGAAATTGAGAGAAGTTACTCATGTCAGGGCCAGACTTGGAAATGGAAACTCCAAAGAACAAAGGTGTGTGTGTGTGTGGGTCTTTGGGTAATACCCACCTCTCAGCCTGGATATTGGCTTTGAAGTATTATTTTCTCTGTTGTTTGTGGCTGCTAGTAGAGGTTAAAAAAAATCAGCTCTTTCATTTCTATTTTCACCTCTCAATATCAGAAATTTAGTTTATTTCTAATTTTGAAACATGTCTAGTTCATGGGACCCCAGGGGAAGTACTTAATTCATTCTAGAGCAGTCCTGGTAGTTTTAGTTTGGATAGCTAAGGATAAAATTAGAGCCCTATTTTTCAAAATCAGTACCATTACCTATTAGTGGAAAAGATGACTGTTTTATGAAACATCTATATATCTATGTGTGTACAGTGCTGTGATATAAGATATAGTTTTACTGTGGAACATAATCAAAATTTGGGAGGAAAAAAAGCTGCACTAATACGTTTTCGAAGACTCAGTATTGACCAGGAAAAATCTAATGCCTACAAGGATAACTTTAGAACACAATGTAGGAGGTAGGGTGGGGGTGAGATATTAGTGGGACTAATCTACCCCCAGCATGGAGGAATATTTTATCAATGATGTTGTTCAGGGTTGCTAGTGCATGGTGATGATAATGACCACACCAACTTTACTCAGTTTCCTTTTGTTTTAAAAATTCTTTATGGACATAGTACCCTCCCATTTCCTGCATGCATAATAGACTGCTGCTATTACCCCTGACTTCAGACTTGGGGTGCTACTGCTTCACAGTAACAATGAATGTTCCAATTTATTACCTTCTAGAGTTGATCTCTTTTATCAAATTATCAATAAAGATTATAAACCACATATGAATAAGATGTAAGCTATTGCAATACTTAAATCACAAATAAAGGAAGAAAATGGTTAGAGGAAATGACTATCCTAATTTTTTAAAGTATAATTTATTAGAAGGTGCCTTTTTCTTAGCAACCAAGAAAGAGTTCATAAGGAGTTCTGAAAAGCTAACAGTATAATTTTTATGTGTGGACTTTCTTTTTTACTTCCAAAGTCAAGTAAAGGAGACGGAAAAGATCACATTTTCAATTTCAGAAGTTATGCAAAAAATAAATATGAATTATAGTTTGGAATGGAATAAGATAAATCAGCCAGTGTGTGTTAATCAGCCATCTCCTATGAGTCTATACACCAGAAGACAACTCAAAGAAAAAGATCCAGTTTCAGGTTTTTAGGATTTTAATTAAAGTTGAAGAGACAAAACTAGAATATATAATAGCAAAAACACAAAACTATATCATAGATTATAAGGGTTGGAGAAGTCTATCAGAGGAGAAGCTAAGGGTTCTAGAACAATATACCACTATTACTAAATTATTGATGATGACGAGGAAGATGGGGATGCAATGTTTATTGAATAATTACTCTTGTTAGATACTGTTCAAAGTGTCTGCATTCATTACTCCATTTGCTATGCACAACATTCTAAAAGATAGATGCTATTTTCATCTTTCCCTTATAGTAAGGAAATTGAAACAGAGATTAAATTACTTAACCAAGGTCACAGAGTCAATGGCAGAAGAAGATTTTGAACTAAAGCAGTCTACCCAGGAATTACACTTTAAACTGCTACCCTAAACTATCAGAGAGTTCATTAAGGAGGTGGTCATTGGGCTGAGCTTTTACACAGTGTCATACTTAAGTGACAGAAAATAACAGGGAGAACACTCCAGTGGGAAGAAGTCTGTAGTAATAGAAATTACAAAGTCAGAATGATATTACATGTTTTAAGAATGACAAAGCTTAATTAGGCTTAAAGTTCATGATGCAATGTACCATGGGAAATAAAGGTGGGATGAATTTGATTCTTAGAGGATTTAGAATTTCATTGAGCATATTCTTGATGAGGTAGAAATTAAGGAATCTATTAAAAGGTTTTTTTAAATAGTCACATGATGAAAGTCATGTTTATAGACAATTAGTTTTTAATGAGCATGAAGGTGAAATGAAAGGAGAAAAGAGCAAAAGTCACAAAATGCAGCTGGAAAGGGATGTTCTAATAGTCATGAGAAGGAATGAGAAAGGAATATATGGAACAAAGAAATAATTTGAGGGAATAATTACCAAAATGATTGGCTTGATACAGAGAATTAAAGTGAGTACTGAGACAAAGATACCTTTCAAATTTTGAGTGTAGCTGGTTGAGACACTGGGTGGTGCCATTGATAATGGCAAGGAAATTTGGAGGCACAAAGATTTGAGTTTGAGATATCTGACTAGACTGTAAAATTCTCTGAGGTCAGGGTGGTATCACATTTACCATTTTAGTCTTAGCAAACTGACAGGCTCAATGCCTGGCACACAGTAGGTGTTAAAGAAAATGTTTTATAAAATGTATGATTTAATGTAGTTATGGTAAGACAATGAAACAAAAAAATCAATAGGCATATATAGGACTACAACTTTAATGAAGGAGTAAATTGGGGATACAGATTAAGGAATTGTCTGACTAGAGGAGAGTGCTGTAGAATCATGAGGACTAATTCATGAAAGAGAAATTTGTTTTGAAAGAAAAATCTAGAGGAACTGGTATAGAAACCTCCTACTTGAAGTCTTAAAGAATTTCTTTCAATTTAAAAATTATGAAGAAAAATAAATGCTTATTTGGTGCATGGGTCACTAAACAGTCTCGTTACATTTAACCCTACTGGGCGAGCTTATGGTGTATTGATTAGTTTGACATATTTTTTCATTTAGTCAAAAACACTGACATAGAGCTAATACACAATAATGTAAAAAACACATTAGTCTGTCTTACTCAGATCCAGTATCATTTGATGAAGATGAGAATATCTCAGTCTGCTTAATTACAAATGAAAAACATCTAATGTTTTAAAATTTTTTAAAATTTTATTTAAATCCAAGTTAGTTAACATATAGTGTAGTAATGGTTTCAGGAGTAAAATTTAGTGATTCATCACTTACATATCACACCCAGTGCTTATCCCAATGAGTGCCCCTCCTTAGGGGCCATCACCTAGTTAGCCCATTCCCTCACTCAACACCCTGCCAACAACCCTCAGTTTGTTCTCTGTATTTAAGAGTCTCTTATGGTTTGTCTCCCTCGCTGTTTTTTATTTTATTTTTGCTTCCCTTCTCCTATGTTCATTTCTTTTGTTTCTTAAATTCCACATATGACTGAAATCATATGGTATTTGTCTTTCTTTGACTGACTTATTTCACTTAACATAATACAATCTACTCTCATCCATGTTGTTGCAGATGGCAAGATTTCATACTTTTTGATCGCTGAGTAATACTCCCTTGTGTATATTATGACTTCTTCTTTATCCATTCATCACTTGATGAACATGTGGGCTCTTTCCATACTGTGGCTATTGCTGATAGTACTACTATAAATACTGGAGTTCCTGTGCCCCTTTGAATCAGCATTTTTGTATCCTTTGGATAAATACCTAGTAGTGCAATTGTTGGACTGTAGGGTAGTTTTTAAAAAAAATTTTGAGGAACCTCCATACTATTTTCCAGAGTGGCTGCACCAGTTTGCATTCCCACCAGGAGTGCAAAAGGGTTCCTCTTTCTTCACATCCTTGCCAACATCTGCTTTTGCCTGAGTTGTTAATTTTAGCCATTCTTCAGGTGTGAGGTGGTATCTCATTGTGGTTTTGATTTGTGTTTCCCTGATGATGAATGATGTTGAGTATTTTGTTATGTGTCTGTTAGCCATCTGGATGTCTTCTTTGGAAAAGTGTCTATTCATGTATTTTGCCCATTTCTTCTTTGGGTTATTTGTTTTTGGGTGTTGAGTTTGATAAGTTCTTTATAGATTTTGGATACTTACCCTTTTTCTGATATGTCATTTACAAATATCTTCTCCCGTTCCATTTTGCTGATTGTTTCCTTCACTGTACAGAAGTTTTTATCTTGCTGAAGTCCCAATAGTTCATTTTTGCTTTTGTTTTCCTTGCCTCTGGAAACGTGTCAAGTAAGAAGTTGCTGTCTCCAAGGTCAAAGAGGTTGTTGCCTGGTTTTCTCTTCTAGGATTTTGATGGCTTCCTGTCTGAATGCTTAGGTCTTTCATCCATTTTGAGTTTATTTTTGTATATGGTGTAAGAAAGTGGTCCAGGTTCATTTTTCTGCATGTCATTGTCCAGTTTTCCAAACACCGTTTGCTGAAGAGACTGTCTTTTCTCCATTAGATATTCTTTTCTGCTTTGTCAAGTATTAGTTGGTGATATGTTTGTGGGTCCATGTCTGGGTTCTCTATTCTGTTCCATTGACTTATGTGTCTATTTCTATGCCAGTACCATACTCTCTTGATGATTATAGCTTTGTAATACAGCTTGAAGTCTGGAATTGTGATGCCTCCAGCTTTGGTTTTTCTTTTTCAACGTTACTTGGGCTATTAGGGGTCAATTCCGGTTCCATACAAATTTTAGAATTATTTGTTCTAGCTCTGTGAAGAATTCTAGTGTTATTTTGATAGGGATTGCATTGAATATGTAGATTGCTTTGAGTAGTATCAACATTTAAACAATATTTGTTCTTCCAATCTATGAGCATGGATTATTTTTCCTTGTGTGTGTGTGTGTGTGTGTGTGTCTTCTTCAATTTCTTTCATAAGCTTTCTATAGTTTTCAGTGTATAGGTTTTTCACCTCTTTGGTTACATTTATTCCTAGGTATTTTGTGTTTTTTGGGGGCAATCGTAAATGGAATCAATTCTTTGATTTCTCCTTCTGCTTCTTGATTATTGGCATATAGAAATGCAACTGATTTCTGTAAATTAATTTTATATCCTGTGACTTTGCTGAATTCATGTATCAGTTCTAGCAGTTTTTTGGTGGAGTCTTACAGATTTTCCATGTACAGTATCATGTCATCTGTGAACAGTGAAAGCTTGACTTTCTCCTTGTCTATTTGGATGACTATTATTTCTTTTTGTTGTGTGATGGGTTAGGCTAGGTCTTCCAACACTATGTCCAACAACAGTGGTGAGAGTGGACATCCTGGTCTTGTTCCTGACCTTAGGTTTTCCCCATTGAGGATGATATTAACTGCGAGTCTTTTGATTATGGCCTTTATGATCTTGAGATATGTTCCTACTATTTCTACTTTCTTGATGGTTTTGATCAAAAAAGGATGCTATAGTTTGTCAAATGCTTTATCTATATCAATGGAGAAGTTCATGTGGTTCTTGTCCTCTCTTTTATTAAAGTGATGTATCACATTGATTTATTTGTGGATATTGAACCTCTCCGGGGATAAACCGATAAACCCTACTTGATCATGGTGAATAATTCTCTTTTTTTCTAAGTTAGTTTCTTTCTTTCTTTCTTTCTTTCTTTCTTTCTTTCTTTCTTTCTTTCTTTCTTTCTTTCTTTCTTTCTTTCTCCCTTCCTTCCTTCCTTCCTTCCTTCCTTCCTTCCTTCCTTCCTTCCTTCCTCCCTTCCTTTAAGAGAGACAGGGAGGGGAAGACGGAAGGTGGAAGGGAGAGAAGGAGAAGGAGAGGGAGAGGGGGAGAGAGAGAGAGAGAGAGAGAGAGAATAACAAGCAGACTCCTCACTGGCAATTCAGAGCTCAACGTAGGGCTCAAACCCATGAACCATGAGATCATGACCTGAGCTGAAATGAAGAGTTGGAAACTTAACAGAATGAATGACTCACTCAGGCACCCCATGAATAGTTTTTTTAATGTATTATTGGATTCAGTTTGCTGGAATCTTGTTGAGAATTTTTGTATCCATGTTCAATAGGAAAATTGGTCTGTAGTTCACCTTTACAGTGGGATCTTTGGTTTTGGAATCAAGGTAATGCTGACTTTATAGAATGAGTTTGGAAGTTTTCTTTCTATTTCTATTTTTTGGAACAGGTTCAAGAGAATAGGTGTTAACTCTTCTTTAAATGTTTGGTAGAATTCCCTTGGAAAGCCATCTGGCCCTGGACTCTTGTTTTTTGAGAGATTTTTGATTACTGATTTACTCTCTTTTTGGTTATGAGTCTGTTCAAATTTAGTATTTCTTCCCATTTCAGTTTTGGTAGTCAATATGTTTCTAGGAATTTTTTCATTTCTTTCAGATTGCCCAATTTGTTGGCATATAATTTCTCATAATATTCTTTTATTATTGTTTGTATTTCTGTGGTGTTGGTGGTGATCTTTCCTCTTTTTTTTCTTGATTTTATTATTTGGGCCTTTTTTCTTTTTGATCAGTCTGGCTAGGGGTTTATCAATTTTGTTAACTCTTTTAAAGGACCAGCTCCTGGTTTTGTTGATCTGTTCCACTGTTTGTTTGCCTTTTTAAAAAATTTATATAGCATTGATTTCTGCTCTAATATTTATCATTCCCTTATTCTGCTGGGTTTTGGCTTTATTTGTTGTTCTTTTTCCAGCTCCTTTAGGTGTAAGTTTAGGTTGTATATTTGAGAACTTTCTTCCTTCTTTAGCAAGACTTCGATTGCTATATATTTCCCTCTTATGACCGCCTTTGCTGCATCCCAGAGGTTTTGGCTATCGTGTTTTCATTTTGATTGGCTTCCATGTACTTTCTAATTTCCTCTTTAATTTCTTGGCTAACCCATTCATTCTTTAGTAGGATGTTCTTTAATCTATAAGTATTCGTGGTCTTTCCAAATTTTTTCTTGTGATTGATTTCAAGTTTCATAGTGTTGTGGTCTAAAAATACACATGATATGATATTGATCTTTTTGTACTTGTTGAGGGCTGATTTGTAACTCGGTCTGTGATCTATTCTGGAAAATGGTCCATGTGCACTTGAGAAGACTGTATTTTGCTGCTTTAGGATGAAATATTCTGAATATATCTGTTAAGTCCATCCGGTCCAGTGTGTCATTCAAAGCCATTGTTTCCTTGTTGATTTTCTGTTTAGATGATCTGTCTATTGGTGTAAGGGGGCGTGTTAAAGTCCTCTACTATTATGGTATTATTATCAATGAGATTCTTTATGTTTGTGATTAGTTGATTTATATATTTGGGTTTTTCAGGTTGGGGGCATAAATATTTAGAATTGTTAGCTTTTCTTGGTGGATGGACCCCTTAATTATGGTATAGTGTCCTTCTTAATCTCTTATTACAGTCTTTATTTTAAAGTCTTGTTTGATGTAAGTATGGCTAATCAGGCTTTCTTTTGACATCCATTGCTATGATAGATGGCTTTCCATCTTCTTACTTTCAATCTGCAGGTGTCTTTAGGTGTAAAATGAGTCTGTTGTAGGCAGCATATATATGGATTTTTAAAAAATCATTCTGTTACCCTATGTCTTTTGCTTGGAGCATTTAGTCCATTAACCTTTAAAGTAATTATTGAAAGATATGAATTTAGTGGCATTGTGTTGCCTGTAGAGTTAGTGTTTCATGTGGTGTTCTCTGGTCCTTTCTAGTTTTTGTTGCTTTTGGTCTTGTTGTTTTGTTTTTTTCAACACTCAAAGAGTCCCCTTGAAAATTTCCCTCAGGGTTGGTTTAGTGGTCATAATCTCCTTTAGTTTTTGTTTGTCTGGGAAATTCTCTCTCTAATGAATTTTGAAAGTGTATACTGGAGGGGTGCCTGGGTACTCAGTCAATTAAGCATCCAACTCTTGATTCAGCTCAGGTCATGATCTCATGGTTCATGAGACTGATCCCTGAGTCAAACTCTGTGCTGACAGTGAGAAGCTTGTTTGGTATTTTCACTCTTCCTCTTTCTCTGCCCCTCCCTTCCTCTCTCTCTCAAAATAAATATGCAAACTTAAAAAAAAAAAGAAAGTGGCAGGTACTGGAAAATGTTAGATCATATTCATAACTCATGTTTTATCATCTGGGAATGGTATATAGCAGAACAATGGCAGTGGTTAACATTGAGTGGCAAGGGGAGATAAAATAGACTAAAAGAGTAGGTATTAATCCAAAGAGACTTTAGTCATACCTTTCATATTTAAGAGGCTGGATATAATATATTATTTAAAAGTATTAGAAACAGAGTATGCTGTTCCTCCCATGCTTCTGTGAAAGACTTAACCTTCTCAATAGGTCAAACTTCTGTTTATTTATTATTTATACTCAACCTTTTCCATTTTTTAGGAATGTTTATAAAACGATATATATTTACTTATAAAAATTCACCTAATCTAATACATGAAATTGCAACACATCAAAATATGATGGAAGCAAAACAAAAAATACCAGTGTCACTGTCAACTGAACCTCTAGCCTAGCATGCCTTCTATTGACCTGACATCCAAGGCTGAGTGAAAATGTCAATCTCAATCAAGGAATTAAACACTAGTGTACACGGTTTCTTTCTTAATATTCTGTGGATTAAAAAATACTAGGGCTCAGTCAGTTAAGCGTCTGACTTCAGCTCAGGTCATGATCTCATGGTTTGTGGGTTTGAGTCCTGCATCGGGCTCCCTGCTGACAGCTAGCTCAGAGTCAGGAGCCTGTTTCAGATTCTGTGTCTCCCTCTCTCTCTGACCCTCCCCGGCTCACGCTGTCTCTCTCTCTCAGAAATAAAAAAAACGTTAAAAAAAAAAAAGCATGTAAAATAAGTTCTAGCAGTTTCCTTCCACATCTCTCTAATGACCTTGTGTCTCATCTGCCTTATGGAGTGTGAGCCCTTCTCTTTGAAGACTAAACTGTATCAGACTAGTCTATATATACTCTACATGTCAATAGCTGGAGGCATATTGGTAAAAATCAAAGCTTGCTCTTAGGAGTGGTTCTTCAAAATTCTCAAATAGGAAATATTCCTTAGAAGATATCTCAAATGCAATCAACAGGAATATGTAAGAAAGTGTTGTTAGAATCAGTCACATCACCTTCTGGGGTCTCACAGTTTAGGGCAAGCAATTTTTGTTTATTAAACTGAGAAAACTGAGCTCTCTAAATGTCACCAGATTATTGATGATTTCATTCAACAAATTGATAGTAAAGGTAAATATTTCCCTAATTCTGCCTTCATTCCCAGATTGAATGCCTCAGAGTACATCCTTCCATAGTAATTTTTTTAGGTAATAAATAAAATTAAGAGTAAAATAAACTTTTAATATATCCCATTTACATTTCCAAGTTTTATTTCCAAAATTGTCTTAATAGCCCAAATGGACTAACTTTGGCCTCCCAAATTGTTTATTCATGTAACTGAAACTGCACTTTCCATGAAAATTATAGCATTCCCTTGAAGTTATCAGGTTATGAGTGGGTGGAATAAAGCCATTTAATCACTTAATCTAAATTATTGGTCAAAAATTACATGGCAAATTTGAAGTGAATTTACTAAAGAAACAAATCACATGAAAATGTGTCTGACACATAATGGAATCCTTGTATACATCATTTGAGAAATATTGAAACACTCAATTCACATTTGAAAATACTAATTCTGGAAGCAAATGACACAGCTTTATATTTATTCTGTAAAGTTCAACTGTAAATGTTCAACTTAGGACAAATTTCTTAATTGTGTATTTTATTAAAGAGCAAAAGGATCAAAATGTTTCTTAAACTGACCATCATGTCTTTCTAAATTCCTTCTGTGTATGGACTGAAAGTTGCTAGCAAGGCATGAAATTTCATAGAGACACCCACATAAGATTTTGTGAAAAACAATCAAAATCAAACCTGTCTTACCTTAGATGTTAGAAAGCTAAAATTTAGATTAAAATGATAAATTTCATTTATCATAATTATTGATAGTTATTGAAACTCTTGAATCTAAAGTACTGTAATACCTAAAAGGAAATGAAATAATCATGAACTGGAAGAACATTGGGAGAACAATGCATAATTTGAAGCTATAAATATGGTTTGACACAAGAAAAATTGACTCGCATTTCTAGAACCTGTTATAAATCCTTCAGCTTTTTTGTACCTAACATATAAAACCAAACATTGAGTTAAATTCCTTCATATTTCTCTCCTATCCTTCTTTCTTAATCATCAAAATGGAGCTAAGAATGAGTCTGATAAGTTATGGAAATGACTAAACTAGATATGCCTATGAAGTGATACTTTAATAAAAATATAGAATGAAATAAAATTGTGTGAATATTCACCAACAGGAAATGCTTGTTTGGCTTCTTTAAAGCCTGGAATCTTCACTATAGTAATCAAGCATGCTACTGTAGCTCTGATACTTTACCTCTGCTCCGATGACATACTTTACTATGATTTTTTGCTTGATGTTTGTCTTCTTTGCTCAGTTGTAATGTAGACAAATTAATCTCACTTGCTACAGTGTGCTCAGCAATTAGCACACTGTTTGGCACACAGTAGGTTTTCAAGGAATATTGTTTAATGATAGCATGCATGAATAAAAGGAAAGATTGAGTCCAATTTCTAAAAGGATTCTTAATTTAGGAATTTCTAAAGCTGACGTAGTTTGATTACTTTGGATGACCACATGTTTTGGAACTATACAGATATATTTATTCAATAATTCAAATTTTTTACAAATGCAACCAGATAAGATATATGATAAAATGTTAATGTAAATTTTTGTTGTCTCATTAAAAGTCTTGTGAAAATTCTTATATATATGGCCAAGAGTATGTATCTTTTGTAATCTAGGTTGAATTCTTCTCTTGCCCTTCCTTTTCTTCCTATTCTTCCTTCTCCTACTTGTCTTTCTTTTTCTGCATCTCATTCTTTGTCTCCTCTTTTTCATATCTTTCCTTTTCCTACTTCTCCTCCTCTTACTTTTTCTTCTAGAATCTGGGACATTAATTTTCCTCTACGAAGGGCAGTGCAGTTACACATATGGAAAGATATAAGGAAAGAAAATGAAAAGGAAGGAAGGAGGGAAAGAAAAAAGGGAGGGAAGAAAAAAGTTAGGAAAAAATATAGTACAAGTGTATATACATCATCAGGACTATCCTGAAAATTTGAAAACAACTTTTTTCTACACAGAGAAACAGCCTTCCCTATGCACCTTCTTCTGAGGGTTCCAGAGAAGAATAAACTGTCAAGCAAATAAGGAGTATAACACCATCAGGTTAGTGTTGGTTTCTACAGGTAGGATAATAGGATATAATCAATCAACAGGATCTCAAAGATCATCTGTTTCAATAGTTCCTCATGTGTCTTATAATCTAGAACCTATGGTGAATCAGATGAAAATGATAAACTTGGCCTCAGAAAAATGCACACACATACATACAAATAAATATAGGAATTTCAGTAAATTCAAGTGAAAAATATCTATGGGGATGCTTGGGTGGCTCAGTCGGTTAAGTGTCCAACTTTGGCTCAGATCATGATCTCACAGTTTGTGAGTTCAAACACTGCGCTGGGCTCTGTGCTATCTGTCAGCATGGAATCTGCTGCTCTGGAATCTCTGTCTCCTTCTCTGGAATCTCTGTCTCCTCTCTCTGCCTCTCCCCCACTTGCCTCCCCTTCTCTCAAAAATAAATAAACATTAAAAAGAAGAAATTTATCTATGGACCTTGGACCTAGTCAAACACTGAAATTATGAAATTATCTATCTATCTATCTATCTATCTATCTATCTATCTATCTATCTATCTATCATCTATCTACCTATCATTAAACCACCACCTATGTATAAAATAAGACCTAGAGATGTTATCTGCATTGTTCAGACAAATAACTCTGAGGTGGCAGTCAGTTCTGTCACCAGAGCACTTAGCTTACTGATCATGTTGTTTTCTACTCCTCATCCAAAAAGATTACATAGAGAGAAGAGCAAGGGGTTTTGTTTCTTTTTTGTCTTTCTTTTTTCTTCTTTTTGCATATCTCTGGCTTTCTCATAGTTGTTTTTAAGCAGTTACCTCCCTTTATTCTAAAGAACAGTCTAGATATATGTCTATAAAAGATTGCTTCAGTCACACACCTGGTAAAGAAATATTAGGGTGTATTGAATCACTGCTACAGAATTTCTATGGTTATTTTCTGTGGTTCTTCCCATACCTTTACTGACTCAACTAGAGCAAATAGTGTCAGCTTTTCCGTTTCCAACTCATTAACCTCATCTTGTTTTCTAAGTAAGAAAATGCCCTAGTTGGTCAAATAGATAGCATTGTGCTGCTAGTGAAGGTTAAAAAATGCTTTATTCCAGGAAAGAATGAGATTAAATTGTACAAATGCATTTTGCAATGCTCAAGCTGCCAGGTGTCTCTATGACAATTAATTGTGCACAATTAATTCATAATGACATGAAGTATAAAATTCAATGACTTGAGTAACACTTCAAGTGTAAAATAACTTGAAACATACCAGGGCCCTAAGACAGAATTAATACCAATAAAGAGAATGAAAGGCAATGATGAATCCTTTAGTCCAAGGAAATGCATTTGCTTTGTGGAAAGAGTCTTCCTGACAACGGGATCCATCTACTTGAGAGATGGACCAAAACCTGTGAAGTTTTCAGTTCAACAGTCTGATATTGGGAAATCAGTATGGAAGAGGGCAATCTCACTCATAGCCACAAGCTATACTCTTCATAGTATTGAATGAGGATGTCAAACATATCATCCAGAAATATAATTACTTGTAAAATTTGAATAGCAGTATTTTTTAAATGTTTTTTAATGTTTTATTTATTTATTTATTTTGAGAGAGAGAGAGACAGCGTGACCAGGGGAGGGTCAGAGAGAGAGAGGACACAGAATCTGAAGACAGGCTCTAGGCTCTGAGCTAGCTGTTAGCACAGAGCCTGACGCCGGGCTCAAACCCACGAACCATGAGATCATGACCTGACCTGAAGTCAGACGCTTAACCGACTGAGCCACCCATGAATAGCAGTATTTTTAAATATAGAGACTGATAAATTATTTTAGATTTATAGATTTAGATAAGTACAGATATTTATCAGCAAGGAAATAATTTAATACTTTATATTTGAATGATAATAGAATATATCTACAACTTTGAAGATGGTTATAATGAAGTAATTAAGCTATTTATATTGAAATAAAACAATTTCTCTTATATGAAAAATATATATTTTGCCTACAAATAAAAGTTTTCTAGGGACATTTGGGTAGCTTAGTCAGTTGAACATCTGGCTCTTGATTTTAGCTCAGGTCATGGTCTCAGCGTTGTGGAATCAAGCTCAGGATAGGGATCTGCACTGAGCATGGAGCCTCCTTGAAACTCTCTCTCTCTCTCTCTCTCTCTCTCTGTCCCTCTACCCCATTCATGTACTCTCTCTCTCTAAATTAAAAAAATTTTTTTTTAAGTTTTCTAAAAGAAACAGGATCTGAGAGAAGAAAAAAATTACTGGCTTGATCAGTGGCTCAAAATACTCCAAGACCTATTCTTTGAGATGAAAAAGGGAAAAAAAGCACATATATTATCCTTTGATCTTCTTGGTTTCATGAGTTAATGAAAACATGGAAATGATATATGGAAATGAGTTGGTTTTAGTGAGTGTCTCCAATTTTTGTTGCCCTAATTGTCTGGGTAAATGATATCTGTTAGTTCTTATATTAATTTTCTTAATGTTTATTCATTTTTGAGAGACAGAACATGAGTGGGGGTGAGAGGAGAGAGAGGGAGACATAGAATCTGAAGCTGGCTCCCGGCTCTGAGCTGTCAGCACAGGGCCCAATGTGGGGCTCAAACCCACGCAAGGCAAGATCATGACCTGAGCTGAAGTCGGGTGCCTAACTGACTAAGCCACCCAGGCATCCAGTTCTTATAATGTATTAAAGAGAGGCCATTCAATTTGGTGGCCTTTTCCTTAGGTGAGTGATACATTCATTCTAGTCCAAAGAACTCATTGTCTCCTTTGAGGGTGACCTCTTCCATGTTATTACCCTTTGGCAGTGCTCATACTTGGGAAGGTGCAATATTCCACTAAATCCCTTATGTTCTTTCTTCAGTGACAAAATAGTACACTGATTGCCTTAATAAGTACAAGATAAAACTTAAGGCCACTTCTCAAACCTTAAGCTATTAGTAAATATAAGGCTAATTTATTTGTGATAATTCTATCAAGTGCATAAATTTAATTTATTACAAAATCTGCAACTACAGGGAAATGTATAAAAATATTTTATAGATTCTACTTTAAAAGTTATCTTTTTTCTATTCCTTTCTTTCATTTTGGACATTGAAGAAACATGATCAGTTTGGGAGTATCTTAACTTTCCCCTTGTTGTCATGATGTAATATCACCTTATTATTGATGTTCCCCATTGACATTTTGCAACACACACTCATTGTGTTTTGACCAATAATAAATCAATCAACAATGCAGTAATACAAACCAGTATTGTGCCTGCACACATGTAGCAAGGTGTGCTGAAGGTGCTAAGAACCAATTAAATAAAATTCACATGTAGTAATTTCACTGCTATAGTACAAATTACTAATGCCTGCCAATCTTCAGAATTAGCCAATAGTTATTCAGCCATATAAGTAATATTTGCTTAAAAATATGCATATGTGGGGAGTATGTGGCTCAGGCCATTAAGCATCTGTCTTTGGCTCAGGTTATGATCTCATGTGAGTTCAAGCCCCACACTGGGCTCTCTGCTGTCAGCGCAGAGCCCACTTCAGATCCTCTGTCTCCCTCTCTGTACCTCCCCAACTTACCCTCTTTCTCTGTCTCTCAAAAATAAATTTAAAAAATCTGCATATGCTACATTAATTAGAAAGTAATATATCAATATCTTTAATTATGTATTACAATTAAAACTACTGTAGTTAAAATTTTAAAAAAATTGTGTAGACACAATATATATTGCTGAAAAGAGAACCATATAAGCAGAAGAATTTGGAAATAGTGCTTTGAAATCTATTGGAAACAATTAGCAATATAGGACTAATCTTAGAAAAAAATGATAGTTGGAGAGAATAGTGTGTGCCTAATATTTTTGTGAGCTTTATTATGAACCAGGCATTATTTTAAGTCCTTTACATTTATTATTTCATTTAAACTATGTACGAGTATTACCCTCACTTCACAGAGGGAGAAACTGGGATGTAGAAAGGTTAAGAATTTTCCTAATGTTTACACAGTTAGTTGATGACAGCAGCAGGAAATGAACCCAGCCATCTTACTTAGAAGCCTCGTGTACCACCACCCCACCATGGCAAAGACATTACCTCAGAGAATCAATGAAATTATTTTACATATTCACTGAAAGCAGAAGGAGGGGGGAAAAAAACAAAAACAATTAAAGAAATAGAACTTTTAAAATCTATAATTTGACAATTTGAGAGAATGGTGTAGAAGAAAAATTCCTAAGGGAAACAATTAGACCTCTAGTTTTGCATATATATGAATGTAAGAAATATATGCATACCACATGTCTCATTCTAGAACCCTCAATGCTGGTTCTTGTACTTACATGGTTCTTGTATAGAAAAATTTCCTCCACTAAAGCCACAGAGTTTATTTTCTCTGTATTATCTACTAACATAAAGAACTGAGAATATTTTTATGAAAAATTTAAAACTATAATATTAATTTATGCAAGTATGTCAATTTACTAATGAGAGATATTTTAATATAAGCATTAAAACAATTTTAAAAGCATATGTATATGATGCTAATTTCAAGTTAAAAAATTTTTTTAAATCTGTATTTATTTTTGAGAGAGAGAGACAGAGAGTGAGCAGGAGAGGGGCAGAGAGGAGACCCAGAATCTGAAGCAGACTTCAGGCCTTGAGCTGTCAGCACAGAGCCCAAAGTGGGGCTCAAACCCATGATCCATGAGATCATGACCTGAGCCAAAGTTGGATGCTTAATTGACTGAGCCACTCAGGCGTCCCGTAGCCCAGGTCCTCACTGCATCACCATAACTAAAGGTTCCTTTAAAGGCAAGAGACACAACAAATCTCATGAAGAAGGAAGTACCATTGATATACTCTAATGTTTTATTTTTTTTTAAACAAATTGGGGCCACACCTCAATGCTGATCATACCTCCCCAACTGGAAAAGTACGGTCTTCTGAATCATCAGCAGTTGCACGTTGTGTGCTGTCCACTGCTTGGAGCTTCTCTATGCTATGCAGTATTAATAGTTACTTCACTGTGTTGAACTGGCTGGCACAAAATTGATCCTGTTATCAGGCTACATCAGGACAGCAGATCTCAGTCAGTAAACCTGTAGGACTTGTTTCCTTTCTTGTTGTCAGTGACTCTCATTATTTTCCAGCCTCCCAGCCCTGACCTGGCTGATAGAGATCAGATGGTGACTGAATAGAAGCTGCCCCAGTCCTGGGTCCATAATGTACACGTAAGTACGCAGCTTTTCCCAGTCAGAGTTATCAGCAAGGACAGAGGTTCACAACTCCTAAGATGGGCAGGACAAACATTGGCTGGTGGAGGGTGCTTTAAAAATAAGAGTTTTTTTTAGGCTATGTGTTACTATATTTTCTGTTAAAGTTTTATTTTGTTGCTATGTCTAAATATAAGAATTTTTTAAACAAAAGGGGCCAGTATGATCCTTTCTTTGTAAATAACAGAAATAGAAATGATATGCAGTAATATATTAACTATATTATATTTAAACATTTAGAAAAACCTATGCTTCAAAAAAATAATCTCTAATACAGTTTAGTTAATTTCTTTGGTATGATCAGTAGCTTGGTATAAATTTTTGTATTATGTTGCTTTGAGAAGTATATTCTGAGAAAATTTGAAATATAAGAGGAGAGCTTATTAGAATTTCAATTTTTAATTCTAAATAATAGAAAGTATAGTAGCAGAAAGATTATTATATATATCATATGAAGGATAAAAATTAAAGTGTTCATATAATATATAATTATTGAATTAACAAAATCTAGACTATATGACATTTGTCATAATTGAGCTTCAAAATAATTGATCAGTTAATGAATTTAAGCTAAATTTAAGGTAAACACATATACACATACATTTAGGTAATTTCAGGCTATTGTTTAACAGACTTAGAAATAAATAATATTTGATGTGAGTAATTTTATTCAAACACCTGCATAGTCTAACCTTGCTTCTCAAAGAGGTTCTTGACCTCTCTACAGACACCAGTTTCCCACAAGGTTTGCATTGATTGATGCAAACTTAATCATGATTTTGTGATCATTATAATTGTATAGTCATTTGATTTTGTCTTCAATGAAACACAGTACGTTAAGCCTGTAGGCTCTGGCACTCTTAGATAATAAGTGTTTTTGCCCTTCCTAAATTAGTCTGGAATAACATCATGAGACTGAGGAAGACTGTCTATTTCACGGATAAAGCTTCTCCCTATAGGCCTTTTAAGGATAGCCTGATACAGCATATTATCTGTACTTTTTAATAAATATGAGAGGTGTACTTATTAAATATGAGAAAGTATAATTTCTAATTCACCAAGATACGGACAGAGTAAGACAAAATGTGCAGTAGGAAAAATTACTTTTGTATTCAACTAACATTCATAAATACATGATATGCTCACAATTTCAGTTGTAAACAATTAGCCAAGAACTTGAAGTTCTCCCATTCTCATTTTGCTCAGAATTCTGTAGTATGGCTTTTCTGTCAGCCTGATTCCTCTCTTCCCAACTTCTGGTATCATCTTTGTTCACTCCCTTTCCCACTCTAAAAGAATCATTACAGACACATAATTTCTATATTGAAGCCTCATCAGCTCTGATCCACAGTTTATAATTCTGAGGATTTTAAGTATCTTTTCTAATTGGATTTTATATCAGTATTATTTTTAACATGGATATTCTGTCAAATATGTGGATTGTGCCACAGAAGTAAGAAGGTTAAGCAGTGGGTTCATTGACTTCCTTAGTAAAGGTATTTTGCCCATGGGCAAGGAGTCTTAGTCTCAAAGAATCAATGACTTAGATGCTTCTTCACAGCAGCTCCGTCTTTCTCACTGTGGTGCAATGGAAAGAGTACTAGCTTGAGATTTAGATCCAGCTTTGGACTCCTTGTCTGGACAAGTCACTTATCTCTCAAAACTTCATTTCCTTTATGTGTAAAACGTGGGGAGAGTTTACACTAACAGAAATGGGGGAGGAGTTATCACTATTCCTGGGACTAGAAATCATTTTTTTGTGGGGAAGCACAAAACTATTTTATTGATTTATTATTTGGTTCATTTTGGTATTATTTATTTTGTTTTTTTCTTTGTTAAATTGAATAACTGTGAAGTAATACCTGATATTAGTTTTGTTATATTTTTTACCGTATCGTACTTAGTAAGTCTAAGTATTGAATTATGGAACTGTTGTTTTAGATACATGATAATGTGTGTGTCCGTGCTGTGATGAAGAACATTTCTTACTGTGGGTCAGGGTACAAAATATTTTAAAAACACTGCATTAGCCTTAAAGTCTTTTGAATTCCATAATTTCAAAAGCGTTAATAGCTTGTTAATATGGAAGACATTAACTTCTTAAGGCACTAGAGAACCACTTAAATTATCCCAGACTATATAGACTTTTTTCTCACTAGTCCCTATATCTGGTGCCTCCCACAGGTGAGGCAGAGGTCAGAAATAGCTCCCAGCAATATAGATACTTTAGTGGCAGGAGCCCACCACCCTAATGGCACAATCTGACAAGTGTGAAAAAATAACTATAAACAGAATGCTACAGGGATACTCACTCTATCTCCTGAAGGCCTCTCTGAACAAATAATGATTGAGTTTAGTCTAAAAAAAAAAACTATTTGGAATTAGTTGGAGGAGAAGGAAGTAAGGATTCTGGACTGGGAGAACACAACCCTGGTAAAGGTCATGAGACTTGACATACACTGGTGAACAGATGTTGGAAATTATGAGAAGAAGTGGGCAATTGGTCAGACGATGAAGGGCATTTTGTACTACATTAAAATCTCTGGACTATATTATGAGATTTGAGCAAAACTTTAGGCATAAGATGAAATGATAAAATTTGCTATTGAGAAGCATTCAGATAAATAGAGCAGTCTGGGGGCTCTACTGTCTCCTGGTGCAGTTGCAGGGCTACATTGGGAACAGCAGGGAGACTGTGCAGGTACAAGTTGTTTCTTCTGCCTAAAATGAATGTTCCGTCTCACACTGCATATACTTCTGTCGGCACTTCTCTGTATGGTTAACTATTTGTTTACAATTATGGCCCCCAGTTAAACAGACTGCTCTCTATATTCTCAGTGCCAAACACATTGCCTGGTCCATGTAGACCCTCAGCATTTGTCTGTTGACCTATGAGAACATACGCCTAAAGCCAAAGAACAGAGACTGAGAAAAGAGGAAAGGTGGGAGTAAATGAAAATTTCAAGTTTACTTTTCATTACATATCTATTCAAGAAGACTTATGAAATATTTGAAATACAGTTAATTCAGAAGGTAAACAAAAACCTAAAGGAGAGAAGCAAACCTAGGTTGTGGTGCTGATGGGGATTTATTGTAGAAGAGATAAAAGCATCATATAAATGCCTATAGACTAGATTTTCAAGTTTCATTTATTCATTAATTCAACAAGTGCCTATTATCTAGCTTATAGCGTACCAGTAGCACATTATACACACACATAATATAGACACATATATACATGTATTATATGCATACATGATATGCATTGTGAGTATATATCATGTTTGCATATATACACATCTCATATGCACATAACCATACACATAGACACATACATAAATATAAAAACATTATCTAGTTTTACAGTGTTTATAATCTGAAGAAATACCATATTCAACTAAACAAATGGATATGAAGTAAAGATATGATAAATATGAGCTAAAGATTTTGTACTTTTTTCCAAAAATTTTTTTCTACTTCACTTTATTTCTTTTAAATATTTCTGGAATCAGTAATAATGTTGCTAGTGATCACTGTTAGCTTTTAAAAAAATAGACTTTCAGTTTACATGATAACACATATAAACACATAGAGCCTGCTTTTATCTGCAGATAGATGAAACCTAAATTTGTGAAATGAATTTAGCATTTGAAAATACTAAACGTTTTCCCACTAAAAGAAGCCTTGTGAAGATCTGAATAGGGCCTCTTAATATTATTCAACAAGTGTATAAAGACAGCATGGAAACCAGTATCTTGACCAAGAAGATAGTTCTGTGTTGCTCTGTGCAGTGTTTGCAGTAGTTTTTAAAAAGGATATTATTGGTATTTACCCAAAGGATACAAAAATACAGATTTGAAGGGGTAAATGTGCCCCAATATTTATAGTAGGATTATCAACAATAGTCAAACTATGGAGAGAGCACACTGTCCATCAACTGATGAATGGATCAAGAAAATGTGGTATATAATATACCACATTTGGTATATTATAGAATATTAGTCATCAAAAAGAATGAAATCTTGCCATTTGCAATGATGTGGATGGAGCTGGAATGTATTATGCTAACTGAAATAAGTCAATCAGAGAAAGACAAATACCATATGATTTCACTCAAATGTGGAAACAAAACAGGTAAGCATATGAGAATGGGGGGGGGGAATAGAGAAGAGAGAAAAACAAACCATAAGAGATTCTTAGTGATAGAGAACAAACAAGCATTGACAGAGGGAGGTGGGTGGGGGATAGATTAGATGGGTGATGGGTACTAAGGGGGGAACTTGTTATGATGAGCACGGGGTGTTGTATGTAAGTGATGAGTCACTGAATTTTATTCCTGAAACTAATATTGCACTGTATGTTAACTAAAATTTAAATTTAAAAAAAGGAAAAAAAATAAATTTAACAAAAGGATGGAGTAAAAAAAAGGATATTATGTCTTTGGAGTACTGTGGGGTTAAATTAGAGTAATGGGTGTGTTTTAGGGAAAAATAGAGGGGCGCCTGGGTGGCTTAGTCGGTTAAGCGTCCGACTTTCGCTTGAGTCATGATTTCGCGGTTCGTGGGTTCGAGCCCCGCGTCGGGCTCTGTACTGACTGCCAGTCAGAGCCTGGAGCCTATTTCAGAGTCTGTGTCTCCCTCTCTCTCTGACCCTCCCATGCTCACGCTGTCTCTCTCTCTCTCTCCTAGAAATAAATAAAAATATTTAAAAAAAATTAAAAAAAAAGAAAATTAGAGAAAAGGTCTTCATGCTATTGAATCATATATTCATTATATGGTTTCATTATTTATGAAGTCTTCGAACCCTAGCATTTCAAGAATATTCACATTCAAAATCCATCTTGAGAAGCCAATTCAAAAAGATATGAGAAAGGTTTGCATTTGCTGTTTTAGACTCTGTACATTTTCTTCCAATAATGTATACGACTAAACTTTGACTTTTAACTGATTCCTTGTAGTTGCCAATATTAAAATGTATTTGTCTTTGAATTATTTTACTAAGTATTTAACATTTTATAATTAATTGTTTATTACTGCTCACTATTTAAAAACAGGCTACTTTGAGGCATTCAGTAATTTATGTAACATTATCATTGGGTGAAAAGAGCAGCCCACAACTTAGGTATTTTATATAAAATAAAAATGAACTAATTTAAAATATAACTATAGAAAATATACTGTAGTGTGATTTTTTAGTGGGACCTGTATGAAATTGCCCGTTTTGTAGATTAAAAATGACTGAGATCCAGAAATTTCACATGGTTCAAACTAATCAGACCTCTTCCAAGTCTTATTTTGTTTATAAATACACACATATAAACACACATATAGAATGACTGATGCAACTTTAAAATACTATAATTTTAAAAACCATGAAGACAACATTTGAAAAATCCTTCATACTATCTAAAAAAACACGGGCTTAGACACTAGAATGTAAAACAATCTTGAATACACATCCCAAAAGGTGAGATAAGATAGAACTAGTTGGCAAAAATTAACTCCTGAAAAAATAATCCAGTACAAAACAGAGTGTAGGGCGTGTCTATATACTATTGTAAGTAAAAACGTGTGTGTGTGGGGGGGGAATCCAGTTAATTATTTATCTACAAGGCGTCAAACAACTGCCTTAACTCTTACATCTCCCCCTTTTACACCCATTGACAGATTCTTGCACATGCTCTGCAGTGCTTCTTTTCATAATCAGCCAAATAAACCTGAATAAGCAAAAGGACCTAAAATGAATGAGGCGCTTAGTACAACCTGGCAGTGTAAAGTCATAAGAGAAGCTATACAAAGTAAGAATCTACAGCTTCATCTTGATAAAAGGTTTTAAAAATAAATTAAAAATCAGTTCAGTTATGTTACTCCCATCTTTCACACTGAACTCACGATTTTGGTCATATGTGCAGAAATGAACAAGTTGTCTGTTAAAAACAGTGTTGGGCATCTTAGCCCAGACACCGTCTCGAAACTACATCAGTGTTTTCATTTTATCTCTCCTCTCTACTATGTCAGTGAGGTATTTCCTGCCCAATTATGTTACTAACTTCTCCTCCCTCTTATCATTCAACCTTCTGTAATCATTTTTCTCCATGATTGTTACTTGCCTCTGATTATACCTTTATTTTCAATCCCAAACTTTAGTTGCCTTAGTGGTACTGGCCACCATGTCTACTACTGGAAAAATAGAGGAAAGATCAATGTATTTTTCCATTCCTTACATATCATGTCACTTTTTTAAATGTTTTATTTATTTTTGAGAGAGAGAGAGAGAGACAGCATGAGTGGGGGGGGGGTGGTCAGAGAGAGGGAGACACAGAATCTGAAGACAGGCTCCAGGCTCTGAGCTAGCTGCCAGCATAGAGCCTGATGTGGGGCTCGAACCCATGAACCATGAGATCATGACCTGAGCTGAAGCTGGACACTTAACCGACTGAGCCATCCAGGAGCCCTCATGTCACTTTTAAGAACATATAACTCATGGGACATTGTGACTGGGTACTAAGGTTGTCACCAGATAAAATGGTTCAGACAAATACCATTAGTTCTTCACATTTTTGATAAAGTTAACTCATGATATATGTCCTCTTTAGAGGTAAACATAAATTTAGAATCCTTGCTTTTCATGATTCATCTTTTTTTTTTTACAAATAGTTTATTGTCAAATTAGTTTCCACATAACACCCAGTGCTCATCCTCACAAGTGCCCTCCTCCATGCCCATCTCCCCTTCCCCCTACATCCATCAGTTCTCAGTTTTTGTCAGCATTCAAGAGTCTCTCATGGTTTGCCTCTCTCCCTTTCCCCCACCATTTCCCCCCTTCTTCTCCCCCTTGATCCTCTGTTAAGTTCCTCCTAATCCTCCTATACGTGCAAACATATGATATTTGTCCTTCTCTGCCTGACTTATTTCACTCAGCATAACACCCTCAAGGTCCATCCATGTTGCTACACATGGCCAGATTTCATTGTTTCTCATTGCCATGTAGTATTCCATGGTATAGATAAACCACATCTTCTTGATCCATTCATCTGTTGATGGACACTTAGGCTCTTTCCATGTTTTAGCTATTGTGGAGAGTGCTGCTATGAACATTGGGGTACATGTGCTCCTATGCATCAGCATTTCTGTATCCCTTGGGTAAATTCCTAGCAGTGCTATTGCTGGGTCATAGGGGAGTTCTATTGTTAGTTTCCTGAGGAACCTCCACACTGTTTTCCAGAGGGGCTGTACCAGTTTACATTCCCACCAACAGTGTAGGAGGGTGCCCGTTTCTCCACATCCTCGCCAGCATCTAGAGTTCTCTGATTTGCTCATTTTAGCCACTCTGACTGGCGTGAGGTGGTATCTCAGTGTCGTTTTGATTTGTATTTCCCTGATGAGGAGGGATGCTGAGCATCGTTTCATGTGTTTGTTGGCCATGATTCATCTTTTTTGTAGCAACTACTTCTTGTTTAGAACTGCTCCTGTGTCCTTTACCCTTTGGTCCAAGAACAGCAGGAAAAAGTTGGTCAGTATTTACTACTTCTTTAAAATTGGTGAAACCATTCATTTTGTTTTGTTGTCATTTACTTAACTGGTCAGCTGTCATCTTTCTCTTGCTGATAAAGCTTATAAAAGAATATGAAAGAATACTTATTATGACACTGTGGCAAAATGGAAGGATATAGCTTATTGTCTTTGAATGACTTCGTTCACAGACTTCTGGATTTTGAATGTTGTGTACATCTATTTGTACTGTGTGATTTGTCCTGACTCTCTGAAGGCTCTCTATTAGTTGGAAATTTGCATGGCTGAGGTAGAGTTGCAGTTTATTAACAAGGACCATAGCAAAGCCAACTGACTGTATTCTTACTACCCATTTCTAATAAGCTAAGATACAGATCCCTATGTGTGATATTAGTAAACTGTAAATCAGGTTCAAGAATCAACCTGCATTCCCTCAAAAAAAATTTTTTTTTAAGTGGATCAGGAACTCAGGGAGCACACTGCATACCTCTAAACTAATGAGGATAAAGGACGCTAGATTCATGATTGTCTTTCTGGAAATGGTTTAATACATTTTAAACAAAATGTACTTTGATTCAAGGCTAATGTATTAGTTGTTCTAGAAGGTTTAAATGGGATTTTCTGCTTTAATTATGTGTTACCTATTCACTATAAAATGAAATAAACATTATTTAGAGTAGAATCTACCTACTAGAATTGCATTTTTATTCATAAACTAACTTTGTATTTATAGTACTTAATTGCTTAATTGCATAGGAGAAAATATATGGAAGCTGAATTTCAAATCCTGCAGTATATGTAATGAAATATGGCTTTTATTATTCACACAGCAATGAAATAAGCTTTTCTGGCTCTAATTCCTTTTCAGAGTTTTATCTGTAGTCAGGTATAATACCATGATAAGTTGATTAAGGGATTTTCATGCAAATAATAGAGTAGTTCCTGTTGATTCATTTATAAAAATAGAAGTAGAATCTATCAGAATATGAAATTCAATAATGGAGTCCTAGGTATTCTTACACAAACAAAATTTAATATTTACACTGTTTAAATTTTATACATAGTTTGTAGGATTTCTATAAAAGTTCAGAAGTTCAAATCCAATTTTATGTGATTCCATAGCTTCATAGTGTTTCTTTAAACCACTGGGGATTAGATGATGTTACTATAGCAATGAGTTGATTACCAGTGGAGGCACCTGGGTGGCTCAGTCGGTTAAGCCTCCTCCGACTCTTGATTTCGGCTCAAGTCATGATCTCATGGTTTGTGAGTTTGAGCCCTGCTTGGGATTCTCTCTCTCTCTCTCTCTCTCTCTGTGTCTCTCTCTCTCAAAATAAATTAATATTTTAAAAGTTATCAATGAGGGGCGCCTGGGTGGCTTAGTCGGTTAAGCGTCCGACTTTCGCTTGGGTCATGATCTCGCGGTTCGTGGGTTCGAGCCCCGCGTCGGGCTCTGTGCTGACTGCCAGCCCAGAGCCTGGAGCCTGTTTCAGAGTCTGTGTCTCCCTCTCTCTCTGACCCTCTCTTGCTCACGCTGTCTCTCTCTCCCTCTCCTAGAAAAAAAAAAAAGTTATCAATGAGCCACTTAATGTATACCCAGACCTTCAAAAAATAAAAAATTAGCTATATGAAAAAAATATACATCTAATGAAATAGCATTTGGGTTGCATGGTATTTTAGTTAATTCATCAATGATAAGGTAATTGAGCATTTGAGGGAAAATTCTAAGAATGAGAAGCTCTTAAACTTCTCTGTATCCAGTCTAGTACTCTTACCTACTCATTGCCTGTTTCACACATGACCCTTCAGAAATGTGACAGAAAGATTCTGGGACATGTTAATTTTGTTTATTTAATATGCAGATTATATTAATTGCAAATGAGAACATTGTTGATCTCCTTTATCTAGGACATTTATATCTTAATCATACCTCTTCCCACTGAACTGGATTGCAAAATACCATTGGAATACAAACTTTTATCACAGCCAATCATACAGGAAGCTAAGCAAAGAACATTGGCTGCTTACTGAAAGTAACTGCATTTTAAAAGTACATATATATGCATTTAATTATTTATTTTGCCAAAAACTGCATATCAATAGTATCTTCTGTTTGGTATCTGTAATATATATATATAATATATTGAATTTATTACAAGTTGAAATTTATTATAACTAACAGCACTCTGTATAACTAGTCTTTGAATGGTAGACAACATATTTTTAAGACTGATATCCAAAAATATTTGTCAGGAGAGTTTATGCTTAGCAATTTATGAATTTCTTCAGTCACTAAGACCATTATAGTTCTGTCCCCCAAGATATTCTCCCAAACTAGTCACAAGTGGCAGAATGTGATTTCAACAGAAGCATATTATGCTGTGTTGGGTGAAGATGAGTAAAATTATTTTGGTTGAAAGCAATGGAATTGAGTTAAAAAGAAAATTTATTGAGAGGCCATTGGGCTATTTTGTAGAACATAAAAAGGAATTGACATGGAAGGTATGGCTCCGGTATGGATCCAAAGCTGGATGTGTTATATAGAAGGGAAGGTGAGGCTGATACGAACTTATAATTTTTTTCACTTTCTTGTAATTTAGGATTTTTCTTTTCAATTTTTCTTATGTCAATATATCAATATTTTAAAAAGAGAATTCCAGGGTCATACTTGAAAAAAAAAGTAAATGCCTTGCCTATTACCTGACCTGAAGTTCAGAAACTTAATGGAAAAGTCTTGTTCTCCTTACTATTAGATAACATGTGTTATTATTTTTCTGAAGTCTCAGGGGACAAAATAAAAACCTCCGACCAGGAATTCTTGATTTGATTCTGGGAGGTTGTTATGGTTGTTCTCAATTGTTTTGTGTCAAATGTTGATATATGTCCTCCTTGTCTTCAGGAAATACTGGCAAGTTGTGAACTGGGTTCCTTGTGACTCATTCATATTTGAAATTTTTCAAGTCAATGAGATTTTCTAAATAATTGCCATGCAGAGGCCTTTTGGAAACATAAAAGCAGAAGACAAAACTTTACCCTTTAGGAGTTTATAATCTTAGAGAAGCAAACTTTACACACATAAGCAAAAAATAAATTAGCATGTAACCAATGGCTGAACAGAGCAGTAGACTATAAAATATAGATGGAAAGAGCGGAAGAATGTTAATATACCAGGATGTTTATATTAATGATCACAGGTAGTATTTCTGTAATTTGTTTACCTTTTGTCTAGAAGCCATCCATGTTAATACTGGTTTTCTAACATTTTTACAATGACTAAAATTTAAAAATATTCAGAGTAATGTGATGAACTATGTATATTTTTATTTTTATTTGTTAATGAACTTTTAATGATAAAAATAGCATCCAGACGTGTAGAACTAATTTTGTACACTCATACACAAAAATGTTTGTGGAATTATTTTATCTTTTTGCAGTGACTTTCAGCTGTTTTCTTTCATGCTCACTGTTTCATCCACACTGGTCTTATTTTAGTATTTGAATTTGCCAAACTTCAGCTCACCCACATGTGTGTTTCTTCCTCTGCCTCTGCTGCTCTTCCTCCTAAGCTTCACTTGATTAGATGCCTTGGGTTTTGGTTTAAATGATCTTGGGGGAATCTTCCTTGATCCCCTACACTAGGTAAAATTTTCATGTTATATGCATACAGGAGAACCTTGAATTTCTCTTAGCGTTTTTAGTATGCTAACTATATACATATTCCTATAATATTTGTTAATGTCTGCATTTCTCCCTGGGCTGTAAACTCTATGAATATGTCTGCTTAACCATTCTACTCCAAACAGTAAAAAATTTCAGTAACTGTTTTCTGAATGAATAGATAAATATCAGAATTCTTTACCAAGGAAAATTTTGAAGACCTGATCTGATTTCAAAGAATTGCTAGAAATAGTTGTAATTAGTATATCAAGCATTTGTAATTGGGTGCTTCCAAATTGCACAAAATATACACAAAGTTTCTCTTTGGTGGGTTAAAAAGAATTTTCTTTTAAAATATTTTTGTATGCATGTAATACAAAAGCCAGTGTCTGAACTATCAAAAATAGGCTTATAATAGAGCTTGAATTGAATCTTTAAATTTGGAGAAAAAAAAATCCTTTCCATATTCTTGGAAGATACCGAGGCTGAGGAATTAACATTTAAATATATACATTAGTTTAGATGTTTTCATTTGTAATTAATTAAAAATCCAGCCTCTGGGGATGCCTGGGTGGCTCAGTCGGTTAAGAGTCTGATTTCCTCTCAGGTCATGGTTTGTGAGTTCAAGCCTCGCCTTAGGCTCTGCATTGACAGCAGGGAGCCTGCTTTAGATCCCCTGTCTCCCTCTTTCTCTGCCCCTCTCCAGCTTGTACTCTTGACAGAGCATGGGTGGGGAAGTGACAAAGAGAGAGGGAGACACATTCCAAAGTAGGCTGCAGGCTCTGAGTGGTCAGTACAGAGCCCAACATGATGCTCAAATTCAAGAGTCTGTGAATTCACAGACTGCGAGATCATGACCTGAGCTGAAGTGGGATGCCCAACAGACCGAGCCACCCAGGTGGCCCCAGTTTGACTTACTTTAAAAGAAAGGAAGTCTTTGCTAGCAATCCCACAACCAACTTCCCCTCCCATATACGTGGCTGGAACTGAACTGGCATGTCCACTCTTGAAGAACCATTGGCCAGGGAAATGCAACTATCAACATTAGCTAACACTAATTATGTGTGGGTAAAATAAATGTAGGGATGTGCTTTAAGAGAACTTTTGCCCAAGGATTAATGGTAATTAGTAGTTCTTTTTATAGTTCAGTAAACTGAAGATTGAGAATTCTAAGAGGCAAACATGAATTAGAAAGGTTTTTCAGTGAGGATGTCTAACTTTCTATTGAAGATAACACTAAATAATCATTGTATATTACTTGTATTAGGTACTCAGATTCCTTTTTTGATGAAACATTTATCTATTGTTATGACAAATATTTGTTCAAAATTTGCTTACTACCATGTTAACAGATTAATACAAAAAAAGATTCGGCTGTTCAGCCTGTGAACATCATATGAATACTATTTCTTTCCCTTTGAGAGTAGCTTCAAGAGATCTTCAAGGGATACCCTTTGGTACTCAAGATCATTGAAAAATAAAGATCCCTAAATACAAAATTCCATTCTCCATTTGGGAAAGTGATAGGTTTCCTCTACTCTCTAAAACAGACATTTCAATGTAATAAACACTGAAAAGTTCTTTGCCCATATTGTAAGACTTAAGTGAAATGTATTTTTTTTTTTTTGTATTTTTTCTCTCTCCTCGTGTTATAGTTTAGCATGTGGAAATGGAATGGCCTAAGGCTTGCTGAACTTTTCACTCAGTGATAACCTTACTAAGAAGGAGGATCCTAGTTGAAGAGTCTTAAAATGAACAAATAGCAAGCAAAATATTCCAAGAACACATGTCACAGTAACATTGACCCAACCAAGATATTTGTTACAGAAGAAAATTAACTCTTATTCTTTTCTTACATTTAAATAAATCATTTTTGTTGAAGGTTCATCTGGCCGTGAACTTCACTCATAGGAGCGCATCCAACCTAATAATATGTTGCCAGGGGCAACCTCAGGAAGTGTAATGTGTATAAATCTGCATTGCCTTCCTGTTATCAACACTAAAGATTAAATATACATTTTTTAGTTGCCATTTATCATTTCAATATTTATAAACATGTACAAAGTCTCTTTTTCTACACCGTGTTTTCTATCAGCACAACCTCTTGGAATAAGTTTCAAAAATGTATTATCTGTTTGCAGACATCCTAATTTCCTTTGGCTTAATCCTAGTTTAAAAAAAAATGATCACTCTTTTTAACACTTTGGGAACTATTCAGTTCCAGAATAGGTCTGGAAGCAGTCTCACTTCTTCCAGAATAGAGTTAAATATTTCCACTCTAGGCTCATTGGGCAATTCTCAGAGCCCCTTGGCCATTTTAGTTTCCTTTATTTGGACCTATTTTGTGTCCATTAGTACTTTCCTTCAGTGTAATCACTGTAATTATACATGGTGTTACAGAGGACTGATTCACCTTTTTATATTCATGAGATTTTTCTTCCTAACTTTCCTTTAAATTTACTCTAAAACTATACAGTTCTGTGAGTTTTGAGAAATATATACAATCAAGATACAGACTATATCTATTACCTTAAAAAGTTATCTGTGCTCATTGATAGTCAATCTTCTATTGTTGTTCCAGTCTGTGATGATCACTGGGCTGACTTTTGTTCCTATAATTTTGCCTTTTTCAAAGGTCATATAAATGGAATCAAATAGTAATTAGTCTTTTGTGTCTAGCTTCTTTCTTAGGTGTGTGTGTGTGTGTGTGTGTATCATAAAATCATTGAGAGATTTGTCCATGCTGTTGCATGTATAACAATGTGTTCATTTTTATTGCTGAGAAAGAGTACATTGCCTGGCTATATCACAATTTCTTTATCCATTTAGTATCTGATGGATATTTGGGTTGTTTCAAGGTTTTGGTGACTTATTGTTTCCTACTGCTTTTCTATTTTGCTCTTTGTTATTCCTTTCTTTCACTTTTTCTTGGTTTACTTTGTTCTTTTTTCTAGTGTCTTAAGATAGAAGCTAAATTATTGACTTATTTTCTACTAAAAGAATTTAAAGCTATAAAATTTTCTCTTAAGCACTGCCTTAAGAGCATTCCACACATTTTTATATGGTAGATATTTTTTCTTTCAATTCAAAGTATTTCTAATTGTGAATTCTTTTTAATCTATAAGTCATTATAAGGTGGTTATTTAAATTTCCCAATCTTTAGAGGATTTTCCAGATATCATCCTGTTATCAATTTGTAGGTTAATTCTCCTGCAAGACTTACTTTTAATTTGTTGAGGTGTGAACCATATTATGGCTTTTCTTGGTAAGTGTTCCATATGCAGTGGAAAAGAATATATATTATGTTGTTGGGTGGAGTGTCCTAGAAATGTCAACTAGGGCAAGATGGTTGATAATGTTACTAAGATATTTTGCTTCCTTTCTGATTTTCAGTCTACCTATTCTATAAATAGTATGTACTACTAAGGAGAATATAGAATATACTACTAAGGAGTGTTGATGTTTCAAACTATAAATGTGGATTTCTCCTCTGATTATACTAGTATCTGCTTCAGGTACTTTGAAGCTCTGTTATTAGTTGCACACACATTTAGGATTGTTATATCATTGTTATGTTGGTGAAATGACCCCCTTTGTTATTAGGCATCATGTTCTTTCATTCTTGATATGTTTCTTAATTTGTAGTCCAGTTTTGTCAAATGTTAATAGAGTCACGACAGCTTTCTCTTTTTTTTTAATTTTTTTAAATGTTTTATTTATTTCTAGTACTACAGCTTTCTCTTGATTGGTGTTTTCATAATATATAATTTTTCTATCCTTTTACTTGTAGCTTATGTCTTTGTATATGTATTATAGGTTTTTTGTAGACAAAATATAGTTTCTATAGCCAATCTGATAATCTCTGCCTTTTAATTTGGGTTTTTAAAATAATTTATATTTAATGTCATTTTGATATGGTTGTATGTATGTATGCATGCATGTATCTATGTATTTTCAAGTTTTTATTTGAATTCTAGTTAGTTAACATATGGTGTAATGCTAGTTTAGGTGTAGAATTTAGTGACTCATCATCTACACATCACATGCAATGTTCATCACAGTGTATTCAAATCTAACCATTTTGCTAATTCTTTTTTATTTGTTTCATCTGTTCTTTTTCCCCTTTTACTCTTTTCTACCTTCTTTTGGATTAGTCAATTATTTATTGTTTCCCACTTTATCTCTACATTTTTAGTTATAACATTTTCTTATAAGTTTTAAATACTTTCTATGATTTACATATTTAAATTATTACAATTTACTTTTTCTTTTTTTTTTTTTTTTTTTTTCGGGGGCGCCTGGGTGGCTTAGTTGGTTGAGCGTCCGACTTTCGCTTAGGTCATGGTCTCACGGTTCGTGGGTTCGAGCCCCGCGTCGGGCTCTGTGCTGACTGCCAGCTCAGAGCCTGGAGCCTGTTTCAGTCTGTGACTCCCTCTCTCTCTGACCCTCCCCTGCTCACGCTATCTCTCTCTCTCTCTCCTAGAAATTAAAAAAAAAAAAACATTTTACTTTTAAATACTATTATACCACTTCGTATAGTATAAGACATTAATGCTGTATTCTTCCAGCTTCTCCCTCCCATCCTTTGAGCTATTTCTGGAAAACATTTTACTTTTTGCATGTTATAAATCCCACAATGTATAAAAATCCCACAATATGTGGTTACTAATTTTGCTTTATACAATTATCTTTTGAAGCAATTAAAAGTAATGAAGTTGTCTTTTATGTCTACCACTTGCTATTTCTTAAACACACCGGGCATTTTCCTGATTTAGAGTCACTGCACAAGCTGTTGTCTCTGCTTAAGGTAACCTTTTCCTACCATGTGCATGTTTCATTTCTTCACTTGATTATGGTCTTGCTTCAAAGTGAGTTTCCTTGACCTCTCTATTAAATGTTTTACTCCTGCAAGGTAGTTCACTATTATGTTTAAACTGATTTATTTTCCTCCTATAATAATTATTGCCATCTGCTATGCTATATATTTCTTTACTCATTTTTCTGTTTGACTCTTCTAGAACATTCATTGTAAGCTTCATGAGGGTAAGGTTATCTGTTTTGCTGACTGACATATTCTTAGGCTTATAGCACACAGTAGGTGACTACTCAATAAAAAAGACGGTTAATGAATACTAACGGAACATTATTAGCATTAAAAACTCACAAGATTATTGGTCAATATGCAAAGGTGCATGTGCTTTGTTAAGTATTTAGTTTTCAAGTAAACAAGCTACTTTTAAATATCAGAGGCCACCATAACATCTGGTTATTACCGATCCATGACTCTATTTTTAATAATGATTTGGAGGCATATCTAAAAGAGACCAAACTGACATTACTTTGTTATTACAAGTCTACGGAATAGATTTTGAAAGAATGAGTTTTCAATGTTAATATTACTGTGACTAACCTATTTCCATCTGTAGTTCCATCAGGTGAAACTGAAACTATTAATTTATAACAAAAATTTTACTAAAATACTCACTGATGGAATGAATAGTTTTATTACTAATCTTTCTACCCTTTATGCTACATTTTTAATATTTAAATGCAAATTAATGGTACGAAGCTATGCTGGGAAATTTTCTCTGTGAAGAAAAGTCTTTCATGTGTCATGACTATCTTTCCTTGGGATAGTTCTACTGCTAACTAAAGGTTGTGATGCAGATTATCCATAAACTACTTCCAGTTAAATTTTTAAAATTAGAATCTGTCTAGGTGAATTTAGAAGGGCATTTATTTCCATGGATGCTGACTCACTGCATGAACAAGAAAAAAAATGGAATGTTATATTAAATCAATGTGAGATATGATTTCTTCCCTTGAGAAATGGACACTATGCATCTGTGTCTCTTGTTTAGCTGCACGTATATCAAATACACCTTTGATACAAACTTGTAATTCAACTTGATAGAGGCTTGTGTTATCAAATACTGAAACAGCAATAACAGTAATAATGATCATTTATAGGAAGGCAACTGTTGAGTTAAATGTTAAGTTCATTTATTTATCAAGTGGTTACTTGATAACTACCATGTGTCTGGAATTAAGTTAACATATTTTAATAGAAGAGGCAGAAAATAAGTAAATATGTATCACAATTTGGACAATGATAAGTACAGCAAAAACAACAAAACAAAGAATAAAGGGGTTGCTTGGAAAGTGATATGGGCTATTTTAAGTTAATCAGAGAAGTCCTCTCTAAAATGATTTCTGAGTGGTCACTTGAATGAAATCAAGGCATGAGGCATAGAGATGTCTTGTGGAGGAATATTTCAAGTAAAAGAACTTTTCAATGCAAAGGTGCAGACAAATTATTTTAATGACTCAGAATTAAATATTACTCTGAATAACTGGCCAGAATACCTAGGAGATATGACATCCTGGGTTATAAAATGGTTTTTTTTAATGTGTTTTATTTATTTTTGAGAGAGAGAGACATCGCAAGTGGGAGAAGAGCAGAGAGAGACAGAGACAGAGACAGAGACAGAGACAGAGACAGAGACAGAATCAGAAGGAGGCTCCAGGCTCTGAGTTGTCAGCACAGAGTCCTATGCGGGGCTCAAACCCATGAGCTGTGAGATCATGACCTGAGCCAAAGTCGGATGCTCAACCCACTGAGCCACCCAGGAGCCCCGAATTATAAAGTATTTAAAAATATAATTATACACATGATTATTTTCTATCCCTTTATTCTTGACTAAATAAAGTAGGCCAGACAGTAGGCTTCTGAAGAAGATGTTTAAGCAGAAGAAACACCATCAGAAAAGTACTTTATAAATATCTCTATTCACAGAGTGTTAGATTATTGTCAGGGAGAAAAAGTGAAAACAAAAAGAACAGCCTAGACTCCATTATGATTATTCAGTAAGGACATAGGGAGGCAGAACTTAACCCAAATCTTTGGGTTTTATTATTTGTGGGTTCAATTATCAAAGGTAAATGTGTAAAATACAGAAACAATTTGAGATTTGGAATCATAGTCCTGAATTCAAATCCTAATTCCAATTTTTGCCAAATTTACTTTGCCCAAATTAATCTAAGTTTTAGTTAATTCATCATTAAATTAGGCTATTAGTAACTACATGGTAAATTGTTGGACAGATTTGAGGTAAAATGTATCAACTGCCTATCACCATGATTGACAGAGAGGAGATGTCACAAAGTGGAAAATACACAAATCTCCTCTCTCAAGATGACATCTGGGGGCACCATCCTTTCATTGACTACTTATTATCTGTTAGACACTATGCTCAACATTTAATTCATATTATCTTTTAACATAGTTCAGAAAATTAGAGTCATTATCCTCATTTTTATTTGAAGAACATAAGATTATAAAAAAGTTATCTGCCAGCTGCAAGTATTAGGCAATCTGTTTCATGTTCTCTTATAGCAGGCAAGAGTGTCTGAGATGTCATAAGAGTATTCCTAAAATTTTTGGAAGGAGAATGTGTTTATTAGAGATTCAATGTAAGAGAAGGAATAATTTCAGAAATACTCAACTGAGGTGAGTGAAATTGTGATATTAGATGGGTAAGCTTCAGCTAATGTGGACTTAGGCAATGAAGGTAAAGAAAGGGAAAATAACTATGTTCTGGAGCTACAGTGCTGAGGTTTAGTTATATTACAGTATCACACCTAAAATAATACAGATTTCATATAGAAACTGCCTCTACTTGTTGAGCTTCAGCCTAAATAAGGCATAAAAGAAACATGGGATTGAAATGCATGATGGTCTTAGTTCTTCTGAGGGGACTTAATACTCTCTTTGAAAAATTATTGAAGATTTATTATTCTCCATTCCTGTCCTTGAATTCCTACTAGAGCTATTTTTATTTTTCAAGGCAAGGAAGTCCAATGAGAATGCAAAAAAACATTTTATTGGAGTGAGAACCAAAATTAAATGACTATACTGAAAGGGAGGAAAGACACTTGTATTCAATTATACCTGAAAAAAATACTTTTTTAAAGTAAAAATGAGCAGGCTAAAGGCATTTGAATAATAGCAAAAGCCTTTATAACATTCATGGTACTTTACATATATAGTTTCATTTTATTTTCAGAAGAAACTTATGAAGTAGATATTCTTATACCCATTTTGCTAATAAAAACAAAAAAACCCTGAAGCACAAAAAAGTTAAGTACTTGCCTAAAGTCACACAGCTAATAAGCATTAAAGTGGGAATTTAAAGCAAACAGCTGGCTCCAGAGGGTGCTTTTGAATACTATACTTACTATATCTCAACCCAAATCATTCAAAACAAACTTTATGCCTTTTAACTCACCATAGAGCAGATCACAATGAAAGGGTATTGTTGGGGATTTAATTCGACTGTGCCCTATATCCATGGCTAAACACTAGAGAGAAAGGGTCTAAGTCTATGGCTATTTGTTTCACAGGAGTCTTTGTGCATTCAAAACTGTATTTAAAATGAATATCATCTTTGTTTTCTGTTGCTGTTTCTCTTCATTAACATGTGCATCACTACATGTGTGTTTTAAGGAAGGTTGTTAACCTCAGTTAACCCATGTTATTAAAGAGGTATTACTACCCACAGGCATTACCAGAAATGAAGGCTTTTTGGCAAGAAGTAGAGAGAATTGCTCCCAAGCAGAATATCTAATGTGTATCCGTGCTTCGGGTTGAATACAAATATGTTAAGACATGTGTAAGACCTAAAAAGAATTTCCCCTCGGGGCTTCTGCTGCTGCAAGAACACCCGATTAGCAGGTAAATTATGCTGCATATGAAGGAATTTACATCATTTATCTTAAGCTGGTTGGTTCACATTTCTTTAGTACCAAGGATAATCAGATATTTTAAGTTCTCATTCTAATGGCATCAGCTATCTGATAGATTCACTTCATCCACTTCAAACTAATTGTACACAGTTTCTTTAAAACATTTTAATGGCATTAAGAACAAACACAGAGATATGCCCAATAAGGAAGTGATGTGGGAGTGATCAAAAAGTTTTGAATAATATTGGCCAAATTCTGGTAAAAGATGTTTATATAATCTTCACAACGTAACTTCTTTTTTGTGCTTAAACCCTTAGCCAACTCATTCTCATTCTCTTTGTGTTACTGAGTCAAACTAACCTTATTCAACATAAACTCTTGGCTCTGTTTCTAATTTTGAGAGGCATCACTTAGGTGGTTGATTTGAAATCACAGGTAAAGCCTTCTCAGGGAGCTATGCTTTCATCATTTATATTCACCTAATACATAGTTCCTGTGATATTTTTTTACTTCTTTTCTAAATGTTTGTTTATTTTTGAGAGAGAGCGAGCAAGACAGAGCACGAGCAAGGGAGGGGCAGAGAGAGAGGGAGACACAGAATTTGAAGCAGGCTGCAGGCTCTGAGCTGTCAGCACAGAGCTTGATGTGGGGCTGAAAGGCAGAGCTGTGAGATCAGGACCTGCGCCGAGGTCAACGGATGCTTAACTGACTGAGCCACCCAGGAGCTCCAATGTTTTCTTTAACTCTTGAAACATATTTGGGAAATGGTTTTCTCAACATGTCTTCTCTAGACAGTAAAGAGTTTTAACCATTTGGGTGTTTAGCCCACAGGTGGAAGAAATTGGAATATTCACCTGATTTTAATTCATGTGACACCATGGGGATAGGTTTATAGTCAGCAAATATCCAGTGCCTATAATGGTGCTGGACAAACAGTAGGTCCTCAATAAGAACCTGTTGAAAGAATTACATGGGACAGAAGGATTAGATCCATTTTATATAAACTTAAGGAAATATAACTAGTGTAATAGATGTAATTCCTAAAATGCATTCCTAAAAGCCATCGAAAGGTTATTTAAAGGTAAAAGGAGCTTTCTCAAAGAAATTAAGAAGGAAGCATTTTAAGAACAGGCTGGAGGGGCGCCTGGGTGGCTTAGTCGGTTGAGCGTCCGACTTTCGCTTAGGTCATGATCTCGCGGTTCGTGGGTTCGAGCCCTGTGTCGGGCTCTGTGCTGACTGCCAGCTCAGAGCCTGGAGCCTGTTTCAGTCTGTGACTCCCTCTCTCTCTGACCGTCCCCTGCTCACGCTGTCTCTCTCTCTCTCTCCTAGAAATAAATAAAACATTAAAAAAATTAAAAAAAAAAAGAACAGGCTGGAAAACATAGTGGTGATATGATTAAAGAGAGTTTTGCATTGGTGACTGAAGTGGATTAATAATGAGTTATATTTAACCATGAATTTGGAGAATCTATATGTGCTCCTTGGTAAAATCAAGAAAGGAGTCTTCATATCCCTACCCCCTTTCTTACAGATACATTTGTAACTGCAGCCAGTTTCAGAGGAAGCTTTAACAAGACTCTCTCCCTAGATCCCAGCTTCTCCTACCTTTTCTGAGGCCCTGTGACAGAGAGGGAATGAAGGGCTCATGTCTGTATCTACCACCTGTCTGTTGGTTGCTTACAGGTCAAAGCCTGCTCCTGCTTAGGAGTTTCCTGTGATAAAAAGACTTCATAGAGGTGTCATTGAGAAGGTGCTCCTGGGGTGTACGACAGGTAAAGGCTGTGAATTGAACGTGAGAAAGATGATCGGGGCTGGGTGACAGATCAGGTTGCAGAGGGCTCCATCATGGGGAATCTTCAGGTTTATGCTAAAGAGTTTGTACATCAGTGTGAAAGTCAGCAGTTAATTCTTGTGAATGTGTCTCAGTGAGGAGATTACATACTAGTAGAGTTCTATATAATCCTGTTTCTTCCAGAACAGGTCTGTTTCATTTTATTTCTTTAAATATTTATTTATTTTTTGGGTAAGCACAAGCCAGGGGAGGGGTAGAGAGGGGGACAGAAGATCTGAAGCAGTCTCTGTGCTGATAGGCTGGCTGACAGCAGTGAGCCTGATATGGGGCTTGAACTCACAAACAGTGAGATCATTACCTGGGATGAAGTTGGATGCTCAACCAGCTTAACCACCGAGGTACCCCTGGAACCATTCTATTGTAAATCAGTGTTATACAGTAGAGTTCCATGTAAGCTTTAGCTTGAGAAAAACATCTCACCCCCTTCAAAATGTTTCTTTTCCCTGCTCAGGCTAAACACCTTGGAATCTTCCTTAACTCCTTCCCTCACATTCTGCACCAATTCATCAGCAAAGTCTGTCACCAAGGCCTTCAAAATATATTCTGAATCCAATAATATATTCTGATCTTCTCACTGTTCACATCCTAGTCCAAGCCACCATCTTATCTAACCTGAACTTGTGCAGTGGACTCCTAAGCAGTTTTCCTGTTATTCCCCTTCATCATACCCCTTCCCTCCACCACAGTGTATTCTCTACAAAGTGATCCTTTTGAAAAGACCATTCCATTCCACTGATCAAAATTCTATAATGGTTTCCTTTTTCACTCGGAATAATGTAAAGGAGGATTTATGGTGGCTTCCTAGATTATGATCTGCCTTGTGACTCTCTCTGACCTCGTCTTCTCTCTTCCTTGCTCACTGCACACTGGCCGCACTGGCCTTCTTGCTCTTCTATCAGCATACCGCATCTGCTCCCACTTCAGGACACTCATGCTTCTCTGTTCCCTTTGCTTATAGTACTTTCCCCTCAGACAGCTGCATGACTCCATTCTTGACTTTGTTTGTGTCTGCTTGAATGTCCTCTTTGCAAAGAGGTCTCCTCTGATCGCCTAATCCCACCCCACATCCATTCATTCTTTATTCTCTTTCCTGACACTTTACATTTGTATATAGATTATGTGTTGTTCACTGCCTTCCTTCCTCAATAGGAGACATGAGGGCAAAGAGTGTCTCTTCAGTCCTGCTATATCCCTACTTCTAAAATAGTGCCTGAAACAAGTAGACACTCAATGAATATATGTTGACAGAAAGAAATCAAAGCATATTAATGGTATGCTTGGCAATCATAATAACCATAAGATCTTTTTAAGGCAGGAAATGTGATCATTCTAATCCAATTTTTGTAGTTATCCAGAAAATGAAAGATTTTGAAGAGTTTGGTATATTTTTGAAGGACACATGAAAATTATAGAAATGTTACCCATATGTGTAGGAATTAAATTAAATTACTAAATACTGTAGCTCATGTAGCTGCTTTCACAGAGATGGGGTTGACCTTGCTAATACTATAGCATGGGAGAAGGTGGCCTTTGGGTGTTTAGAAGATGGAAATCATAATTTTGAAGATATGCTATAAAGGAGGATAGATCTTATGCTGGGTCTATAAATCATAGGTTTAAAAGAATTTTTTAAAAGCATTTTTGGAAAGCACATGAAATTCTTATTTGCAATATCCTAGAATGTCCTATATGCTTTTATATTATATTGTATTATATAAATAGGATTTAATAGGATTAACATACCTGTCCCCCTGCAATGTATAGAACTATTACACATTACAGTAAAGGAGCAGGGTGCTATCCAACTTCTGCCCACACTCTGCAACTTTGCCCTTCTCCATTACCTGCCAAACCAGTCATATCTAACTGATAGAGAGGCTAATTTCGATGACTAATTCATACTTGAAATGCCCCCAGTTTCCCATCACTTTGCTAGTTCTTTATGCCGTGGTAGTCACTTATTATCATCACATTTTTAGGATATGCCCTCATGTGCCTTTTGAAAAAAAACCAAGGGCATTTCTTGCCAGAGTCCTTTTATTTGTTTTCCTAGTCTTTAAAATTCTTATCAAGTCTGAAGCAAATTTTGCCTCATCATCAATGTATCAGTGTCATCATTACTTAGATGACTGAATTTATTTATTTATTTACTGTATTTTTTTTACTCAGGTATAGTTGACACACAATGCTACAGTAATTTAAGGTGTGTAATATAGTGATTCAACTTCTTTATACATCATGCTTTACTCACCACAAGTGTAGCTACCCTCTATCACCAAACAGCACTATTACAACAGTATCACTGACTATATTCCCTATATTCCTTTTATTCCCATGACTTATTCATTCCATAACTGGAGGCCTGTATCTCCCACTCCTCCTCACCCATTTCCCCCCCATCCTTCTCCCCTGTAGCAACCATCAGCTTGTTCTATATATTTATAGGTCTGATCATGCTTATGGTTTGTTTATTCATTTGTTCTTTAGACTCTACATATGAGTGAAATCATACGGTATTTGTCTTCCTCAGTCTGACATATTTCATTTAGCATAATACACATCAGGTCCATCCATGTTGTCACAAATGGCAAGACCTCATTCTTTTTCATGGCTACTAATATACCATTTTGCATGTGTGTGCGTGCGTGCACACACACACACCCCATATCTTCCTTATCTACTGATGATATATCTTATGGGTTTAATATCCAAAATAGATAAAGAGTTTATATAACTCAACACCACAAATCCCACAATTTGATTAAAAAATGGGTAGAGGACCTGAATAGATATTCTTCCAAAGACATACAGATTGCCAAAGACAAATGAAAGATGCTCAGCATCACTCATCATCAGGGAAATGTGAATCAAAACTACAATGAGATATTACCTTGTATCTGTTGGAATGGCTAGAATCAAAAAAGACAAGAAATTAAAAGTATTGGCACAGATGTGTTGAAAAATGCAGAAAAAGGAAACTGTATGCACTGTTGATAGGAATGTAAATTGGTGTAGACACTGTGGAAAACAGTGGGGAGATATATCAAAAATTAAAAATAAAAATACAATATGATTCAGCAATTCCACTACTGGGTATTCACTGAAAGAAAACAAAGACTAGTCAAAAAGATATATGTACACCTATGTTTATGACAGCGTTATTTACAATAGCCAAATTACGGAAGTGGTCCAAGTGTTCATCATTAGATGACTGTATTATTTTCAATGCTGCATCAACTCAATGAGCTCCTCTCTTTTACTACCCATTATTTTGCCAATATTGTGATACATATTTTTAGTAGTACCATAAAAAAGAGGTTTCTCCAAAAGAATTGTACTACCATCAGCTGAACTAAATTAGGCCCTTTAAACCATAAATATGGCTTCTCAAATTCTGTTATACTCTTCTCATCTTCTGTCCAAAATACATGAATTGTTTTCTTTTGTTAATTTTATCAATGTTGCATTTGAAAAATGAAATGAGTGATATTATTTATTGATGAGCTTTCTTGGGATTCCAAATAAAGTCTGTGGTCATATTCCTATTTAAAAAGGTGCTTGTGTAATAATGAGAAGTTGTTCTGCTTGCAAGCAAGGAGCAAGCAGGAGCAGGATGTATTTAACCCATATCACCTGCTGGAGAGTCCCCCTCATCCTTCAAGGGCCTGCTCAGTTGTCACATCTAAGATGTCTTTCCCGTATGTCTCTCTACCCTTTCCCAAATAACCTTTATTATTCAATCCTCCATGTTTACTTATCAGTTTCCTTGATAAATCTGTTATTTTTTCCTATGATGCTATATTGATTTTATTATTTTGTATCTTTCTACTCTACCATATGCCCCTTGAATATATGCTGGGAATATATTAGGCCCATAATAAGTTTCTTAAATAGAATTGAATTAAATACAACAAAAGGACACATAACAGCCCTGCTGCCCAGATCATGCATCATGTGTCTCTGGGTTCCAAAATCAGTGCCAGCAAGACTTTGTCTAGAAACACATATTTCACACCAATAAATGAATTGTCATATTATTATTATAATGTGATAATATGTTTTGAGACCTTTTATCATGAATTCAATAATCACATAGTGAGACTATAGGAGGAAAAAAAGTATTGGAAAAACTTCTGGTCTATGTGGAGTTCAGAGAAAGTAGATACTATCCAAGTTCATAAGGCATTGACCAAGCTTTGCCTCAGCATCTACAAATAAAAAACTGTAATATAAATAACAAAGACATTGTAATTATATAATATCTCTATTAGCTATTATTAAATGTNCATACACATACACACACACACCCATACACATACACACACACACACACCCATACACATACACACACACAATTATAATAGGAAGTCTAGAAATGGGAAAAGTAATGTCAATATATTTCAGTAATGAACTCGTTAAAATCCCAGTTTCATAACTGAATTAATTAAAAGAGATTAAAATTTAAAAAGAAGCAGGGTACTGTACCAAAACACATGCTCTTGAGGGCCTCAAATTAGTGGCTTGAGTCCTATCAAACAAAATGACAGGCAGAAGATAAATCCTATATATGAATTTAAAAATTAACCCTTTTGCCACCTGACTCTTTAATTATTCCATCTAGATAATATCTAGTAGTTATGTTTGGTGAGTAAGGAAGTTTTACTCTAGCTTGGGAATATTTATCATGTGAGTATCCTCTGTGACTGATACAATCCACCTGAACCATATAGTCTTACATATATTTCAGTTAACTCTTTATTTTTCTTTATTATTTATTTCTTTAATTTTTTGAGAGACAGAGCAAGTGTGTGAGCAGGGGAGGCAGAGGGAGAAAGAGAGAGAGAAAGAGAGAAAATCTTAAGTAGGCTCTATGCCCAGTGTGGAGTCTTACATGGAGCTTGGTCTCATGACTGTGAGATCATGACCTGAGCCAAAATCAAGAATCAAACCAACTCTGAACTGATTGAGCCACCCAGGCACACCGAACTCTTTAAAATGATACAAATAGATTAGCTTTGAGAATTCTGGAATAAGAATAACTTAGGCACTAATAGGCTATCTTCATTTTCATGACTTATTTCTAATTCATTATTCCTCAATCTGGTCAAAAATACTATAATTTTTTCATACTTCATGGATTTTGTAAAAGGTGAAAGATTTATTCGATCTGAAGAGAAACCAGAGTATATATTTCATGGATTTTGAACAGCTTTGTTCCACTGATTCTCACATTAAGATCAATAATCTAAAAAAAATGGGACTGAGGTCTGAGGGACTGAGAGATGTCTTAATCATACAATAATCTCCCCATTTTGTCTAACAGAAGACACACATGCCATTTAATGTGCAAATATATGCTTCTTTCTGCTTACTTCTACTTACACTACTGAGTTAGAACCTTAATTAATTTGTTACTAACCTCCATTTTAAGAAAGGTTTTATAAAAAGAAACTGAGGAAAGCAACTCAATTTCAATTGCTTAAATAAACTTTCTAAAAGTGCATGACTGAACTCTCTGATAAGCATCATATGTCTAACAGTCAGCCATTTTTAATACAGTAATCATTAGAGCTTATTACAACTAGTTGTTGAGGGAGGCTAGCTTTCTCACCTATTTATTTAGGTATGATTACAGCACTTGTCACCAAAGAGCCTGCTTCTAAAAGAGGACATAACTCTGAGACTTAATTGCTAATCTAAACAAATGGCATTTTGAAGGAGGGCTGTATTAGAGGTTATGTTTGCTTTCTTCATCAGAACATTTGGAGGCTGTCTGCAGAGAAATGTATAGACTGAACTTTCTTACAGACATCTTTTTGGTCTGGGATATTGCAGTTACTCTGCTATATCTACCTGAGTTAAATCATAAGAATGAAATATCTGGGCCTTGGGGGCGGGTGAGTTCCTGGGAACCTTAAAGGTTATTCTCAGTTTGCTGCAAACTCGTGGGTCTGGTGGAGGTGAAACTTGCTGGTTTTCAAAGCCTGATCTTTTTGTGCTGTTTTGGATCCTAACAAAACTATAAATCACTTCCTCATTTTACAGGCGAGAAGACTGAGTTCCAGAATTTAACTAACTTGATATTATGAGGAAAAACCAGGATTAAATCCAGTTCATCTGAGTGTATGTCCATCATAAAAAAAAAACAGTCACCCCTTTGGAGCATGTACCAACATTTTTCATTTAACTTGAAAAATTTTGCTTAGATGGAGGAGTAAATTTGAGGTGTATTTTCCTTCTCCATTTATATATTTCCCAATTTTAATTTTAATTTTATTTTAACATGAAGAAAATAAAACAAGGCAAATCAAACAACCCTCCTCCTCAAAAATGAACATTAGGGAACAAACTTAGGCTTAATTCTCTTTGAAATAAATATAATACAAAGTCCCATAAAAGCTGTTAAAAGGTTCCATTTGGCATCAGACTCATACTCAGATTTAAATGAAGAAACAATTGTCATATACAAATCAGAATGACATATAGGAAAATGTTAAGGGATTAGTAATGTCATCAAAATAAAACAATCTTTTTCAAAGTTTGAACCCGTTATACATTTAAAAATATCTTTCTAACTTCTCATAGTCAAATTCTATTTATTGCATACTTAAGACTTGAATGCATTTGTTTTGCTTATTATGCCCAGGACAAACATTTCACAACAGCCTAGCCAACACATTTATAAAATTTTTTGGATACTCTGTTGAGTATTATGACTTTATTTCCCCAATTAGGGTAAAGAGCTCTTCCTTTGTACTTAGCTGGTATCTGCATAATATTTCTGCAAGCTCTACTTCAAAACATGGAAATGAGTATTTGATAAAACTTCAACTTCCATGAGACTAAAGTCAACATCTCAGTTATATCAGGCTGAGAATAACTGATCTTCAAACTAAATTCATTTTAAAATTAAAGATGGCCATGATTTAAAAAATATTTTTTACCATGATGCAATGTTATCATGACTTAGTATATGGCTATTATCCCCACAAATTTGACAGAATTTGGTTTTGGCCATTTCTTGCATTTTGAAGGGCTCAGGTACAAGGAACCAAATTGATAAAACTTAGGAAAAAAGGAAGTGAGAAAAACTGCAACAACCAAAATATCCACAAAGTAAATAATCAAGAATAATTAATGCCAAAGTTTTTGTATATAGAGACTGCAATTATGGATGAGGAAGAAGGTATTGCACATGGGGATATTAATAATTTTTTTTTTTTTTTATTTCTAGGCTATGTGGTAACAGTTGCTTTTGCTAGGGTCATGCAAACAGGTATCAGTGACACAACTAAAATAAAATGAATCAAAGAGAAAAGGGCATAAAATAGGTATTTTCCATTTGGCTCAGACCCAAGTGTAAGGACAGCATATTGCTCATTACTAACAACATTGATGTCTCAGTTAAAATCACTGTCTTTTCCTTTAATCCTTCTCATCTTGTCAGGAGACACAGTCATTTACCTGGACATCAAAACAAGGGAGCCATTAATCATTTCCTTATCCCACAGTTAAGCAATCAGCCAACAAAAGTCAAGAATTGACTAAACCCATCTCCTTCTCTCCATCCCACTGCTCCAGCCTTGGCTCAGATCCTCACCATCTTTCTCCGGGACCTTCAAAATAACCTCTAAATTGGTATTTCTCTCTGCACTCTTGCTCTAATCCCCATTTTGTGATTATCTTAAATTCTCAGTCTGATTAAAACTTTTATTGGCTTCCTATCTTATGCAGGGCCAATTTCAAACGTTTTACTTTGGGTTATGGGACTCCTCATGAGCTGATCAGCCCACCAGCTTTAGCATATCCTTCTTCTTGTACAGTAGTGCTGAGAAAACATGCAATCATGAACATACTTTAGAGGCCAAAAGCAGTATATAATTTCAATCCTTGTACTAATTACATCAGTACCCTCCCCCCCACCCCTTGCTTATCTGAAATTTCACTTCCTGTGATTTCAGTTACCTGTGGCCAACCTAAAGCAGATAATCCTCCTTCTGACTTGTCAGAAAGTCATTAGTAGCCTAATGCTAGTCCCAATGCTTGTGTCATTCATCTCACATCATCACAAGAAGGGTGAGCACACTACACTAAGATATTTTTAAAGAGAGAGACCACATTTATATAACTTTCATTACAATAGATTGTTACAGTTGCTCCATTTTATTATCAGAGGTTGCTGTAAGTCTCTTACAATGCCTTATTTATAAATTAAGCTTCATCAAAGATATGCATGTATAGGGAAAAACATTGGGTTTGATACTATTCACAATTCCAAGCCTCCACTGGGGGTTTTAGAACATATTCCCAGAGAATAAAGGGGGAGTACAGTATTTGTAATGAATACTGTTTCACACCCTTAGCACCTCCTCCCCTTTATTTTTGCACATTTTTCCCTGTGCTTTTCTCCTTTTTTATACTTGGAGAACTGTTAACACTCAAAGTTTAATCATGTCACCTTCTTGATGAGATCTCTCGACACAGTCCTCCAAAAAGTTAATTGTTTTCTCTTCTTGCACAAAGTTTTATTTCATGCTATATATTAATCACTTGTTTCCACATTCCTCTTTCGAAGAGTGAATGTCCTAAAGGCAAAGAGTATATCTTAAAATCTTCAGATCTCTAGGTATCTAGAACTGTTTCTGAAACATTTTTGTAATGTGGTAGGTACTATACTAAGGAATTTCTATCATCTCATTTAATGAATAAAGTTTATAATAAATATTGTTAGATAAAATTAAAAATATAAAAACAAAAATATCTCACTTGCAAAATATTAGATATTGAATGCTATTCAGGGATTCTGAAAATAAAGTAAATAAATGCTGACTTTCAATTTGGAGAAAGATAATTTCAATGGTTTAAGATATTTTGAGTGGGTAAGTAGCACATGAGTAGAGACAGGTAAAAGTCAAGTGGAAATAAACATTCTTCATGGGAACTGGAGTCTTATCAAGTAAAACTCATAATTCGTAATTTTATTGGGAGGTGCTAATAAATTCAAAGAACCATGATCAGGTCTTTTAAAGTAATATTAATACTTTTAAAACAAATCATTAGAAAGTATTCATATTAAAATTTTATATTTTTAATCAAGTAGAACTGATGAGATTATTATATAACTATTGTTGGAAACTCCTTATTAAAACATTAAAATGTTATTTATAAATTACCTTTTCATTAAGTGGGTCTTTGCATTTCCCCATACAAATTTCAAATTGCCAATATGTCAGACAAAATGCAATGGGAAGATATTCTCACGTGAATGGACATTGGTAGAACTTTAACCAAAATTTATGCTCTAATTGGGGTGTTGGGTGAGGGTATACAAATTAAAGCCTTGTGTTCAAGACCTAAGTATCCTATTATTTAGCAGTATAAACTATTTTCTTAGAGGAACACAACAAGTGGACATAAGGTAGAACCATAATGACTTTTTAAATTGTTTTACTGTTTCTTTCTATTTTCATAGACCAGTTGAGTTTTCAGAAGTTGATTACCCACAAGTTGAATATCAAAGAAGACAGCAATTTTGGGATCCCATACGTCTAGCTCTTTTCACATTGGCAATTGTAGCAATCATAGGAATTGCAATTGGTATTGTTACTCATTTTGTTGTTGAGGGTAAGTATCCAGGTCACATTTCTATTGCCTAAGCGCTCTATGACTTAATATCTTGAGATTCTCTGTTGTATAAAAAATATTATTTGCATGATATTAAAATTTTAATTATTAATTTCTTATTGATATTAAACTATTGTTTCCTCCATTATTGAGTTCAGGGTTACATATTTTCAGCCAGTGAAGCTTGCAATATACCTTATCACATGGATAGACATCTAAAAGCAATAGTTTTAAAATGAGAAGGAAGAATGAAAAACTTAATCTTTAGGATAGAGACAAATCACATCATGTGCTGAGTTTAATATGTCTTTTTAAAAATTTTTTTTAGTGTTTTATTGATTTCTGAGAGAGAGAGAGAGAGAGAGAGAGAGAAAGAGAGACAGCGTGTACAGGAGAGGGTCAGAGAGAGAGGGAGACACAGAATCCGAAACAGTCTCTAAGCTCTGAGCTAGCTGTCAGCACAGAGCCTGACACAGGGCTTGAACCCACGAACTGTGAGATCATGACTTGAGCCCAAGTTGGATGTTTAACTGACTAAGCCACCCAGGCCCCCCAATATGTCTTTTATTCCAAACCAATATATTAATGAGTTGCCCCAAGCAACGATGATAAGAGAAAATTTACCTAAAAAAACTTTAAAGGGCTAAAAATCAAACATTATCTTTGAAAAAAAAAAGAGATTATTTCATGACTGGAGGAGAAAGAAAAACTCAATTTTGCATGATGTGCAAAAAATGGGTAGTACCAATTAAACCAGATGACAATCAGCTAATATTCATTTACCTTTACTTTGGCATGTAAATTTATAAACACATGTGACTGAGTCACTGACTAAAATTCTCCAGAATCATATGACTCACAGCAATAAAGTCCCACTTGAAAGACCAGGAAAAGATAAAATATGGTCAAACATGCTCAGTTTACCTTACTACCCATTTTAGTGGGGGATTGAAAAAATCCATTTCTTTTACTCTAATGAAATAAAAAGGATAAACAAAATTATCCTCTGTAATTGTGTCTTTCTTGTTAATATATCCTTTGGGTTAAAAGGGAGTAAGGTCGTTCTGTGTGTAAAATGGCCTCCGTCCCCAATACTGCAGGTGTTCAAAAAAGGAAAAAAATGAAGGGATAATAAAAATAATGGCATAATAGTGTTTTTAAAATGTCATAGAGGTTGTGCTAGGCTGAATAATTCCTCCCTCCCACCTTTGGTAATCCATGTCTTGATCTTGGACCTGGGATGTTAACTTATATGGCAAAATATACTTTCCAGATGTGATTAAGTTAAGGATTCTGAGAAAGGAAAATTATGCTGGATTTTCTAGATGGGCCCCAATGTAATCCCAAGGTTTTTTTTTTTTTTTAAATATTTTTATTTATTTCTAGGAGAGAGAGAGAGAGACAGTGTGAGCAGGGGAGGGTCAGAGAGAGAGGGAGACACAGACTCTGAAACAGGCTCCAGGCTCTGAGCTGACTGTCAGCACAGAGCCCAACGCGGGGCTCGAACCCACAAACCGCGAGATGATGACCTAAGTGAAAGTTGGACGCTTAACTGACTAAGCCACCCAGGCGCCCCACCCCAAGGTTTTCATAAAAGGGAGGCAAGCAAGTCAAAGAAGGAAGAAGGCTATGTAATGATAGAAGCAGGGGCAGAAGGAAATAATGTGGTATGGAACCATAAGCCAAGAAATGAGGATAGGTTCTAGAAGATGAAAAAGGCAAGGAATAAGATTCTCCCCTTAAAGCCTCCAGAAGGAACCAGCTCTGAAAAACAGGACTTGATTTTATTCTTATAAAATCCAGACTTTTAACCTCCAGAAGAGTAAGAGAATAAATTTGTGTTGTTTTAAGCCTCTGAGTTTGTGGTAATTTGTTACAGCAGCAACAGGAAACTAATACAGAAGTTAATACTCAAGAATTTCAGAAATCTATTACATGGAACTTCTATGCAGTTAATTGAAAGCTGCATCATTATAGGAAATTTAGTAAAACAGAAGAGAAGATAGTCTATGACAAAGGATAAATGAATCAAAGGGATAAAATTGAGGTAATGACACGTACTTTTCAAAAGATAAAATGACACACACATTTCAAAAAAGCAATATACATATTTTTATAGCCTAAAGAAATAAAAATAAAATTAAATTCACATTATAGTGACCAGGATAACACCAGGAGGAAAAATTATTTAAAAAATAATAATTTTAATTTTTTTAATGTTTATTTATTTTTGAGAGAGAGAGACAGAGAGAGAGAGAGAGCGCGCGCATGAGCATGATTGGGGGAGAGGCAGAGAGAGAGGGAGACACAGAATCCGAAACAGACTCCAGGCTCTGAGCTGTCAGCACAGAGCCTGTCACTGGGCTCGAACTCAGGAACCATGGGATCATGACCTGAGCCAAAGTCAGACCCTCAACCAACTGAGCCACCTAGGCACCCCTAAAAAATAATTTTAAAGATGGATCCAAAAGGCAGGAGAATAAAAATAATGAAAAATATGAAATAATCAAAACAGAAGTAAGGATTTTAGCATACTTGATAAAATTTATATCACTAGGGTTGAAGTATATTTGATGAAGCTATTTTTATCCTCGGGATCTCAATAATTCTGATCAGCTTTCACTATATTTTCATTCTGACAAATTACCTACTCCCTAACATATGGGAAATTTTCAAATAAGGATTATGAAATAATCCAGTGACTTGTAGAATATGAATGGTTTGTCAGTGCCCTCCAACTAAAGATTGCCAAAATTACAGTTGCATTTGAACAAAGTGGGTTTATTCTTGTTGCAGAGGAGAACATACAACATGGGGGACCATGAAGAACTCAGTCAGAGATTGTTAGAAAGGATGTATTGTATGATTTTGGGAGGGTTCAACGAAGTGGGCCTTTTCATTGGGTGCTGTCAGAAAGCTGGAATGATGCTCTGATTTGGTATCTTAATAAATCTTATCTGGAAGACAATAGCAATGAAGTGGAGCTAAAACTGTTAATTGAGGAAAGGAACAGTCGCTCATAATAGCCAGAATAAGGGAATGTTCTGCCTTGTTTGATCATTTGTTCGTTTGAACAGTGTTTTTGTCTGAGCTCAGATATATCTATAGATGATCTCGATTTTGCATTCATCCATATTGTCACAGAGTGGAATTGTCTAATGTTGATGTTCTACAAAATTGCTTATGTTCAACAGAATACTAGGGTCTACGCGATAGTGCGAGGCCAGTGCCTGGATGTCAGGAGCCACTTTTTCTCTTTCTCAGGTTTTATATTTACGACTCCATAAATTCTTGGGTATCCCTTTAAAAGAAATTTCTGTGTTATTAATTAAATAGTAAGTGCCTGACAAAATTAATGTATTGAACTTTTTGTTACTCATCATGATAAAAAACTGATGAAATTTTAGATTCTTATTTATCCTTGAGATTTCCATTTAGATCCTCTCTTTTTATTTAATCAAGGTAAATTAAATATTTCAAAGTGAAATCATATTTGAATAGCAAATTATACATATTTTTGAGCCTCGTTGCTACTCAAAATTGTTACAAGAGTCATTCACTTTGTAGTTAGCTTTAGTCTATTTATTTCAATATTAACTAATATTCCATTGTCTTACACATGCCATAACTTTACTTATCTACTCTAATGTTCATGGCCATTTGGGTAGTTCTAGGTTTTAGCCATTAAAGCAATACAGTTATGAACCTTCTTATAGATATGTATTGGTACACATATGTAAGAGTGTATCTAGGGAACATATACAGATGTAGAGTTGCTGCATGACTGGGCATATGCTTTTTTAACTTTATGGGTAATACCAAGCTGTTTTCTATCAGTATTGTATGGGAGTTCCCATTGTGCTGTATATTCACCAACATTTGCTATTGCTATACCTTTATATACATGCTACTNTTTTGGTACATATTATAGTATTATTGTAATTTTAATTTGTATCTGCCCTATTCCCAATAACATTGGGCACTTATTCATGTATTAACTGATAACTTAGATTTCTAAGTTATCAGATGTTCAAATCTTTTCCCCATTTTTTTTGAGTCCTCTGTCTTTTCTGAATTGATTTGTGTACTTCTTTCTATATTCTGGATATATATATCCATTACTAGCTGAATGTGTTGCAAATATCTTTTACCAATGAAAAATATCAAATATCAATGAAAAATACCAAAAATATAATGATAGCTTCATAACTGTGTGAGGATCATTTAATATTAGTAAATAAAATCACCACCAGTATTCACATGAAACATTAACAAGAAAAATTCAAACACTGAGTTTGCAAGTTGTATGTTATTTTTAGGTACATAGAATTATATAGTAAATTATATTTTTCAACAAATACTTTCATTATCCAGATTAATTTTTTCAGAATTACTTAGAATTACTTACATCTTTTCTTACAGGGTAAAAACATAGCTTTTATAAAGAGTTGCATGAAATATTTTTGAAGAATTGCCTTTAGAATTGTATTTTGACAAAATCCAGAAACTCAAATTTCTAAAACTTTTTTCTTTTCTTTTCTTTTTTTAGAGAGAAAGGGGGACAGAGGGATCACTTGCATGTGCACATGCACAAGTAGGGGAGGCCCAGAGAGAAAGGGAGGCCCAACATCCAGTGAGGAGTCTGATGTGGGGCTCAGTCTCACGACCGTGAGATAATGACGGTCGAGATAAAGTCAAGAGTCAGATGTTTAATGGACTGAGCCACCCAGGCCCCCCTCTAAAGCCATTTTGAAAGTTTGACTTCTTGAAAACCTAAGTTAAGCCTGGATTGAAGTAGCATCATTTGTCCTCCCGTTCTGTAAGACTGGCTCCAGTTCCAGGATGTGGAGAATCTATTCTCACATGAGATTTAGAGTCAAATGAACCTTGGTTTTAATTTCAGGCCCATCATATACCTGCTGGGTGATTTTGGCAGCGTACTTTCCTAATTCACCAAATGTCAGTCTATTAAGACAATATTTTTAGAAAAATAAACATAAGTCAAAATAATAATATTAGTTCCTTCTAGATGTTAGGGTTATAGATTACTTTTATTCTTTTTTATATATTTCTATTCACTTCAGAGTTCCTAATATAGCATTTATAGTCTGAAAGTTTAAAACAAGAAAATTTAATTAAATTAAAGTTAGAATGCTTAGCACAGAGTCTGGTCTATTATACACTTAATGAATGTTGGCTATTGAAATAATTATTATTCCCTTGCCTTGTAAAAAGCTTAAGGTATTGTTCATTTTACTCACGTACCTAAAACGGTACTTCCTCTTCAAATGCAAAAATGGTACAATACTTTGCTCAAAGACTTGATATTATAGGAGACTAAAATCTATTGATTGTTATGATACTGTGGCAAGTACCAAATAGAGCTCTTCACAGGGTGGTTATAGTGGCATAGTGGTGAAGTCCTTACTAACTAAGGCTGAATGTTCCAGACATTTTCCCCATTTGGAAGCAATGGCATGGGTAAAATTTATGCATCGAAATGTCTTTGGAATGACATTTCAACCAAAAGGTTTACAGAAGCAAAATCTTAGGGGGAAACAAATACCCAGCATGGTGAATGCAAACAAGTGCAAACAGTTTGCTGTAATTTCAACATAAATCCTAAGAGGAATGTTGTGAAGAATATGCTCAAAGACACAGGCAGAATCCAGGTCAATGAAAACTTTTGGAGATCATAGTAGAGTTAAGACACTTTCTCATAAGCAACGGAGAAAAGTGGAAGCATTTTAAATGGGGAAGTGATCTTGTCAAATTTGTAACTTAAAAAGATTACTCTGCTACTATGTGGGGAATAGATTTGAGAAAAACAGAACTCGAGGCAGGGAACTAGTTAGTAAACTGTTACGTTTTCTAGAAAATAAATAATAAGGGAATAAAGTAGAGCACTAGCAGCAGTATGATATGTGAATGGAAGATCGATTTTTAAAATTTAGATAACATTGTCAGAACCTGATGATTGATTAGGATGAGACTAAAGATCACTTTAAGATTTCTAGTCTGGTTGATGAAGCACATTGTAATGAGAGTAATTAAGATAGACAATCTAGATGAACAACCTCTTTTTTGATAGAAAAATCATTTTGTTTTGGATAGATATTAGCTAGGTGGTTGATGAGGACCTGAATTAAGGATGTAGCTTTTCTGGGTTGGAGAAAGGATTTGGGATATGATAATAGGGTCAATACATAAAACTTAAAGATTAAAAAACTGGATGTTGGAAATGAGGATGAAGCTACATTTGGGGTGACTCTGTGGATGAATAGAAAATGTAGGAGGTGGAACAGGCTTGAGTACAGGAAGAGGTAAATGATTATTTCCACTTGGAAATATTATTTTTATGGTGCCTATTTGGTGTCTAACGAATAGTCCCCTGAAGTTATTTGATAGAGAATTGAAATTTGTGACAGATCTTATCTGGAGATAAAAATTTAGGGGTGATCAAATGTTAAAATAATTAAACACGGAAGTCGTTGGACTAAGGTGACTCTAACTCCTTGGTAGCCCATGTAAGGAAACCTAAACCTAAACCGGAGTCAATGTGCTCAAATCTCAGAAAATGAAACTTAAGAACAACCGATCACAAACGGCTAACCAGGCTTTCCTATATAAGGCAACTGTTTAAGCTAGAGGCCGTCAAATGATTTTCTTTTGCATCCTCTCTATACAAATTTCCCCTCTCTCCTGTTGGTGGAGGGCTCCTAATTACTTGGTTTGATGCTGCCCAATTGAAATCACTGTTTGCTCAAATACACCCTTGAAAATGTAAATATGCCCCAGTTGATCTTTCAACATCAACAAATACTTGATGATTGAGGCCATCACCATTAGAATCACCCAGAAGGAGTTATTTAACATGATCAGGACTAGGATAGAATGCTAAGTGGCTAAGGATAGAAATTGAAATAGAATTCTCAAGGTTAACTGAGTAGGAGTGGCCAGGGAGGAAGAAAGTTAGAAGATGTCTCCATAAATTCTAAGATGAGGTTTCAGGGAATATGCTTAAGGCAGCAAAGAAATCAAGATGAAAAAGAAGAAAGACCTCCAAAAGTGTGGCTATTAGATATTATGACTGTTGTCCTTGACAATGGCGGTTACAGTGGTGTGTCAAGAGTAGATTACAGAGAATTGAGAGGTGAATAGGCAAAAAGAAAGTGAAAAAATAAATAAATAAATACTAGTACCTATTAGTACCATGGAAAAAATTGATAGCCTGTTCAATGTATCTTCATAATACAGTTTAGCTAAGATATACTTATGTTACAATTCTTTGAGGAAATTGGTAAGTGTACATGAATTTAAGTAGTCACTTTCAATATTTACTTTCCATGTTGCATGCCCAATTTTATGAAAATGTTGATATGCATAAACACTGTAAATGAGGTATTATGAAAGTATACTTGGAGGCCTGAATTTTCTATTTTAGATAGGTGCAATGATAAAATTACAAAATACTTAAGAAATGTCCAAAATAAATTTTGCACCAAGAAGAAATAATCTGCACTATGGCAAATCTATTTATGGGTTGCGGGACACGAAAGTGATTATACTTAAGCATGGACTTTTTATTTATTTTCACCTTTCAGATGATAGGTCATTCTATTACCTTGCCTCTTTTAAAGTCACAAATATAAAATACAAGGAAAATTATGGAATGAAAAGCTCAAGAGAGTTTATAGAAAGGAGTCATCAGATTGAGAGAATGGTAAGTTCATTCAATAGAAATTCTAAAAGTTTATGAATGTGTTTTTCTGTTTCAGTTTCAATATGGTTGCTATAAGAACTTTGCTTCTCCATGCCTTAATTTCTTTCTCTGTGAAGTGTGGATAATATCCTGGTCATATGGTTGTGAGGATTAAATTACTTAATATATGTAAAATATTTAGAATAATGTTATGTATGTACCATAAATGTAGGTAGATTAGAGTAGACCACTAATAATTAGCAACAAAGAAAACTGATGATTCAAACAGATGTTCTTCCTATTTTTAACTCTTGATTTTCTTTTGTGTTTCATATTCCATAATCTTTTTCAACATAAGAGTATAGGATTGCCATGTGCCTTATCATTCTGTGTATTTTGCTTTAAAATCATGTAAGGTATCGCATACAAGGGTGTAAGTCTACAATTTTTGATACCAATCTCAAATCTAGTTTTGCCCCTCAAATATTTTGGTTTCCCTTGAAAATTTACACATTTATCAAGGTATTTGTAATTTTTAAAGTATATTAGACAAACTAAATCTTTACCTATCCTATTAGAAAGTCAAATAGTCTATTTTTTTGTCCCATGAAAAGCACGTCTATTGAGACCACAGATTTGTTTAGCAAAACCTGGTATATTCGCTTAAAATGTACTCCTTAATGCTTATGAGGGTTATTCTGGAACAACAGAGTAATAGCTCTGTAGGGAGACGTAATTAGTATGATTATTTTTGATTGCTACAAACACTAGCTCAATTAAAAGATGGCTTTACCACTTCAACTTTTCACTCATTGTACTTTCCATTCTCTGAATTATTAACAAAGTAGGAAAGTATTTGCATTTAATTTAATTATTTATCTTTATACAGGTTGATTCTAAATATGGAAAACCAATGAATAGTATTTTCATATCCATAGTTATTATAAATAGTGTTTGTCATTTAACAATTGTTTTTTATAATTGCATTGCCGCAATTCTTATGCCATTCAAAGAAGAATGCTCCCAGAAGCAATTTGAAATACAACTAACTCATTTTTTTGAAGTCCTCCACCAGTTTGCTATATCTTCAGATATGTCCAAAGTCTCAATATTTCTTTGTTTCTTTTCATTCTTCTTTCTCAAAACTTTATGCTTTCTGCTTCAATCTGAATTGGTCCACTTCAGAGAGGTAACCTGGGTCAAAACAGGACTGCTCTAGTATCTGAGATTCATTGCTTCTTGCATCCCATATTTTCCTTGATATGGTGGGTTATGTCCTCAAGCACCTTCCTTAAGAAAGTTTTGCCAAACTGGCAACTGTAAAATGGTAGCTCATTGAGGATTTAATTTGCATTTTCCTGATTATTAATTAGGTTCACCAGTGGTTAGCAACCATTTGTATTTTGTCCTTTATAAATACCTACTCATAATTTTTTGCCCATTTCTTTTCTTTTCTCTTTCTTTTTTCTTTAGTTAACATACAGTGTAATATGCTCATTTCTTATTTATTGTATTTTTGTTTTCTAATTTATTCTTAGAAACATTTTTGGGAAATGAATCCTTTGTTCATTAAATGTATTGAAAATATCTTTTTTCCATTTTGTGGCTTGTCTTTTCACTTTCTTTTTATTTTAATGAACAGTATTCTTAATTTTAATATAAATACGTGATTCTTTTATTTTGTTATTAGTGCCCTTTGTGTTTGTAAAAGAAATCCTTTCTGATCCTGATGTCACTGTCAAAAACATCCTTTTCCCTTTTGGCATTTAAGCATTCGTTCTACATGGAGTTGATATTTGAATATGTGTTTGATTTAGGGATTTAATTTCCTTTATTCCCTGTATGTATGAGTAAGCAGTTCTTTTAGCACCACTGACTGAGAAGTCAGTCTTGGCTGATCTGCCATGCCATTTCTGCCACAATCAAGTTTGCATATGTGAATCTGGATGTTACTGGGCTCTCTAATCTGTTCCATTGATCAGCCTGTTGTATTGTGTCAGTACCACAATGTTTTAACCTCTCAGTTTGACAGTCAGTGTTGATGCCTGTTAAATTACTTTCTTAGTGTTGCTGTACCAAATTACCAAAAACTAGCGGATTAAAATAACAGAAATGTATTCTCTCACATAAATTCTATGGAAGCCAGAATCTGAAATCAAGGTATCAACAGGGCTGGGTTCCTTGAAAAGGTCTAGGGAAGAATCTTTCTTTGCCTCTTTCAGCTTCTGGGAGCTTCAGGTATTCCCTGACACGTAGCTACATAACTGCAGTCTGTGTTTCCAACTTCACCTGATCCTTTCTTCTGTGTTTCTCCACCCCAATAAGGGCATTGGATTATTAGATTAAAATCCTTAGATCCAAGATGTTTCTGGATAATCCACATTGGTCTTATCTTGAAATCCTTAACATAGGATCTGCAAAGACTCTGCCAAATAAGATCGCATTCACACGTTCCCAGACTTAGACATATCTTTTCAGGGGGCCATCATTCAACCCAGTACACCTGAATTTATCACCATCTTCTTCAGGTATGTCTCACTTACTCTTGGCCCTTTTCTTTTCCATGTAATACACACACATGCACATGCATGCATCCATATTGGGATTTTTATTTAACTTGATTCAAATTGAGAGATCTAGAGAAATAATTGATATCTTTATTTATTTCACATATTTACTATATTTCAATAAAGTTTTAAAGTGTTTTTCTTAAAGGCCTTGTTCATCTACGGTTAGATTTAATATTAGAATCTCCTTTCTTTGGTCACTGCTTATATTTTGGATATTATTAACCCTTTACCTACTAATTATTTACCAAGAATTGTTTTGCAACTAATTCTCCCATCTCACAGGTTGCTTTTTCATTTTGTTGATGGTTTCCTTTGCCATGCAGAAGCTATTAATTTAATGTAATCCCACTTGTTAATTTTTGCCTTATTTTATTTTTATTTTTATTTTTTACCTGATTTTGTGTCACATACAAAAAAAAAATCATTGCCAGGACCAATGTCAAGGGCCTTTTTCTATGTTTTCTTCTAGGAGTTTCATGGTTTCAGGTCTTAATGTAAGACTTTAATCCATTTTGAGTTGATTTTGTATATGGAGTAGGATAAGGATCTAACTTCATTCTTCATATGAAAAACTAGTTTTCTAAGACTATTTATTGAAGAGACAGACTATACTTTCCCTGTTCTGTATTCTTGGTGACCTTGTCAAAGATTAGTTCACCATATATGCATGGTTTTATTTCGGGGTACTCTCTTCTTTTCTGTTGCTCTATATATCAGTTTTTGCACTAGTATACTGTTTAGATTACTATAATTTTGTAATATAATTTGAATTAAAGAAGTGTGATACCCTCAGTTTTGTTCTTATTCAAAATTGCCTTGGCTATTCAGGGTCTTTTGTAGTTCAATATGAGTTTTAGGATTGTTTTTCTGTATGTGGAAAATTGCCATTGTAATTTTGATAGGTATTATATTGAATCTGTAGATTGCTTTGGGTAGAATGGACATTTTAATGATATTAATTTTTCCAATCCATGAACACAAGATATCTTTCAATTTATTTGTGTCTTCTTCAATTTTTTTCATCAGTGTTTTATAATTTTCAGTGTAAATACTTTCACTTCCTTGATTAAGTTTGCTAGTACATATTTTATTGTTTTTGATGCTATTGAAAATTATATTATTTTCTTAATTTCTTTTTTAGATAGAAATGTGACTGACTTTTTATTTTGATTTTGTATCTTCCAACTTCAATGAATTCATTTATTTGTTCTAACAGGTTTGTGAGGTGGGGGTGAGTATGTGTAATCTTTAGGGTTTTCTACCGTAAGATCATGTCATGTGTTAATAGAATTTTACTTCTTCCATTCTGCTTTGGATGCCTTTTGTTTGTTTGTTTGTTTGTTTGTTTTACCTGGGATTTTTGTTTTCTTCTATGGCTGGGATTTTCAGCACTGGGTTGAATAGAAGTGGTAAGAATAGGCATCCTTGTATTGTTTCTGATTAAAGGAAAAGCTTTTAGCTTTTCACCACTGAGTATCATGTTAGCTGTGGTCTTGTCATATATGGCCCTTTACTATGTTAAGGTACATGCCTAATTTGTTAAGAGGTTTTATTCATGAAAGGATGTTGAATTTTATCAAATGCTTCTTCTGCCTCCATTAAGATGATTATATGATTTTTATTTTTCATTCCATTAATGTGGTGTATTACACTTATCAATGTACTGATGTTGAATCATTCTTGTATTCCAGGGATAAATCTCACTTGATTATGGGGTATGGTCATTTTATGTGTTGTTGAATTTGGTTTGCTAGCATTTTGTTTAGGGTTTTTGCATCTATGTTTTATCAGGAATATTGGCCTGTACTTTTCTTATAGTCTTCTTATCTGGATCTGTTATTAGGGTAATGCTGGCTTCATAAAATTAGTTTAGAAGTATTTCTTCCTCTTCAATTTTTTGGAAGACTTTGAGGTGATTGGTATTACTTCTTTTTTAAACATTTCTACTTTAAATGTTCACCAGTAAAGCTATCTAGTCTTGTACTTTTCTTTGTTGCAAGATTATTGATTACTGATTCAGTCTCCTTTCTGTTATAGGTCTCTTCAGATTTCCTGTAACTTCATGACTTAGTTTTGATAGGTTGCATGTTTCTAGGAATGTACTTGTTTCTTCTATGTTATCAAATTTGTTGGCTTATAATTGGTCACAGCAGTCTCCTATGATCCTTTTTATTTCTGTGGTATCAGTTGTAATGTCACCTCTTCCATTCTTAATTTTATTTATTTTAGTCTTCTCTCTTTTTTTCTTAGATTTACTAAAGGTTTGTCAATTTTGTTTAACTTCTCCAAAAGCCAATTCTTGATTTCATTGATCTTTCCTATTGTTTTTTTTTTTTTTTTGGTCTCTATTTCATTTATTTCTGCTTTGATCTATTTCCTTCCTTCTGCTAACTTTGGGCTTAGTTTTTATTTATTGTTTTTCTAGTTCCTTGAGGTATAAAGTTAGATTGTTTATCTGAGACTTTTCTTTTTTCTTAATGTAGGTGTTTATCACTATAAAATTCCCTCTTAGAATTATATTACTTAAGTTTTGGTATGTTGTATATCAATATTCATTTGTCTTAAGATTTTTTTGCTTTCTTAAAAATGTTTTTGCTTCTGATTTCTTCTTTGATTTATTGCTCAGGAATAAACACTCAGGAATATGTTGTTTTATTTTCACATATTTCTGAATTTTCTTATTTTCCTGTTATTGATTTCTAGTTTTATGCCACTGTGGTTGGAAAAGATAATTGATTTATTTTCAATCTTCTTAAATTTATTGAGATGTGTTTTGTGGCATAACATATGATCTATCCTAGAGAATGTTCCATGCATACTTGAGAAGAATAGATATTCTGCTGTTATTGGATGGCATGTTCTATATCTGTTAGGGCCATTTGATTTATATTGTTCATGTCTACTGTTTCTTCACTGATTTTCTGGCTGAGTGATCTATTCAGTGTGTCAAGGGGGGATATTGACATTTCTATTATTGTATTGCTGCTTATTTCTTCCTATATTTCTGTCAATATTTGTTTTATATATTTAGGTGTTCCAATATTAGGTTTGGAAAAAAAAATTAAGTGAATTATTTTCTGTAGTGTCATTCTCTGCCCCAAGGCCCACCTGAAGTCTCAGAGCAAGATATGTGGTAGGGTTTGCCACAAAAACCCCACTTTTTTCAGAGTTTGAAAAATAACTAATATAGCAATTAAAACAATTAATAATTGTTTTCATACTAAGAATTGCTAGTTTAATTATGTTAAAATCACTGAGTTAAATATGACTATTTAATTCAATGTGATACAGCAAGGAATTACTGAGTGCCTCTTCTCAGACTAGCACATAGGGGTGCCTGTGTGGCTCAGTCAGTTAAGTCAGGTCATGATCTTGCCATTCACAAGTTTGAGCCCCACACTGGGCTCTGTGCTAACAGCTCAGAGCCTGGAGCCTGCTTCAGATTCTGTGTCTCCCTCTCTCTCTCTGCACCCTGTCCTATGCTCATGTCTCTATGTCTCAAAAATAAATAAACATAGAAAAAAAAAAAAAGACTAGCACATAGCTAGATATTCTAATACAGACTGATCTCCACTTTCCCTTGGAGACATTAGATAATTAATCAGTGCACTCTTGGAAGGAATCCACACTTCAGGGCCAGTGTCTGAAAACTTGTTTTTTTAAAATTTAAAAATAAATATAAATAGAAGTTCTAATATTTTTTTACATCCTCTATAAATCATTAGTTTCACTGTGAAAATCAATGCTCAGAATAATCCAAAAGGTTATTACTAAATTACATCACAGAGGTGATTGTACCCAGAGGTAAGAGGGCTGGGCTGTTTGTGTTATAGCAGTAACACCTGTCCAGGGAAGGTGGAGCATAAGCTCTCAGACATCAATAAGTGAGGTGCTCAGGCCAGACAAGGGCAGGCCTCTGGAGAAGTACAGGTATACTAATTCAATACTTCTAGAAGCTGGAGCATGAGTACACTTGCCCAGTAAATGCAGTTTAGATAGGGAGCAAATATGCTACAATTCCTTTTTTACCACAATTCATCATCTGTAAGTGATTTCAGCTTCTTAAGAAACTCCTTAAGAAAGAGAACAAAGTTTATATGCTTGTAAGTGATTACAGACAATATAATTCCCATTGGCTAGGCTTCCAGATCTTCTGAGACATGATCCTGACTTTGCTTCTTTTTCTTCTGTTGCTCTGTAAATTCCTATTCCCATAATATATGGAACACTTTGGGTAGAAAGTACCAGAAACCCAATTAACAAGTCAAAGAGAAGAAAGGCAGGCAGGCAGGAGGGAAGGGAGCAAGGGAAGGAAGGAGGGAGGGAGGAAGGGAGAGAAGATTGTTGGGAAAATCTAGAGATACATTTGACTTCAGGTATGGTGGGATTCAGAGGCTCAAACAATGTCTTCAGGCTGTTATTATCATTATCATTATCATCATTATCATTATTATTCTCCATGTAGCAGACAAGATAGCTTACATTTATTATATATTCACATATTCCCAGGTTATTAACTGAAGCAGGAAAAGAACATTTTCCATATTAGTCTTTGGTGGAAAATTTGAAGAATCCATCTAGTTGGCCAAAGTTGGAATATCTCCTCCCTCAACCCTACACTAATCACTGTGACCAAGAGAGTAAACCTGTGCCACCCTTGTGTTAGGTGGGAGAAGGAGCAAGTTTAAATTCAACTGGACCCTATGGAATGAGTTCGGTATAGGAAAGCAGGGATCTCTTGGAAGAAAAAAATGGGGAAATACCAATGAGTATACAATAACTTTAATTCTAAAATTTTTGTCGCTAACCCAGATATCTCTGAATCCTAGACTTGTATATTCAATCGTCCACTTGACATTTACACATGGATTTCTCACAGGCATCTTGAAGTTATATCTAAATCTTTGAAAGTTGTTCCCTTCTCATTCTCTTTTCCTACATTTTTCTGCACAACAAATGACATCACTGTCCCTGTAGTTGCTAGAATACTATTTTCCCTTATTCTCATGTCTAACCCATTCACGTGTGATGTTTCTACTTCTAATTCACCATCTCTATCCTGGACCTAGCTAATACATTCATATAGGCAGCTCACCATTGTTTCCACTCAGGCTTCCTCTAGTATCTGTCTACATAGCAACCAGATGTTAAAAACACATTATAGGGGCACATGAGTGGCTCGGTTGTTTAAGCGTCTGACTTTTGGTTTCAACTGAGGTTATAATTTCATGGTTTTGAGCTCTGCGCTAACAGTGAGTAGCCTACTTGGGATTCTCTGTCTCCCTCTCTCTCTGCCCTTCCCCCATTCACACTCTCTCTATCTCTCTCAAAATAAATAAAATTTAAAAACTAAAAAAAACCACACATTATGTTTTATTTTGCTTAAAATTTCATAAGTAGCTTCCACATGTACTTAGAATAAAATCCAATCTTTTTACAAATTCCTCCAAGAACATTGATGCTCCGCTTCTGACTATTCCTCCAATTTCTACACTCTTCCTTGCTCACTGCTCTCTATCATACTAACCTTTATGGCTGCTCTACACATTCTATTTCTTCTGCATGGAAGATTGTCCCATGATCTTGCTCTTTTTTTGTTGCTTTTTCTTGATTTTTTTAGATTTCACTTAAATGTCCCTCCTTGGAGAACCCTTACATATTATAGACCCCCAGCCATAATACTATATTATTTAACTATCTGAGTTGCCTCTTATAATTAATTTATGTTTGTTTATTACTGCCCCTCTATTCTATGAATCCAGAGGCCACAACTTTTTGTTTAATAATTTTTAATGTTTATTTATTTATTTTGAGAGAGAGAGAGATCACAAGTGGGGGGGACAGAGAGATAGGGAGAAAAACAATCCCAAGCAGTCTCTGTACTGTCAGCACAGAGCCTGATGCAAGGCTCAAACTCATGAACTGTGAGATCATGACCTGAGCCAAAATCAAGAGTTGGGCACTAGCTGACTGAACCACCCACATGCTTCATTTACTAATTTTTATCCAGTGTTGTCACAGTGCCTTAAACGTAGAAAACTCCTAATCCATTGTGTTAAATGAATAGTAAATGAGAAAAAAGGAAGGAGACAGAATATAGTGAAAAAGTCATGAAGCAATGCAAAAGCCAGCATTTTTTCCTTCACACTGTTGTTTATGATTAACCACAGTCAGAGAATCAATCAGTTAATGAAAATGTTATTGTGCACCTATTTTGTGTAAGAGTATGAAGAATGCCAAGATTTAAATAGTACAGTCTCTTGCTTATTGGAGTTTATAATATGGTTTATGTATGAAATTCAGTTCATGGAAAAGAATACAAACTGAAAAATTAGATAAGAAGATATGGCAATGTGAAAGCTGCTACAGTACAGAACGTAATTGTCAAATATATATGATGTAAATGAAAGGAGTTCAGAGGAAGGAAAAATTCTTTTGAGCTAAGAGGAGGTTTTCCTGGAGAGGAAAGGGACAAAGGATTTGTTTTATTGGTATATTCACCCTCTGTTGTTACATATTCCCCTGACAGTAGCAGAAAGTCTGCAGAACTCACATGACTTATTTTCATGGGTGGACCTGGAAAGGGATTCCCTAGTTGGCATCCAGTAACTGGTGATATTTCATGAGGCCTTAATTTGCATGCAGTTCCCAACCAGAGGGAAGGTGCAAGCTCAAGCTTGTGAAAGATAGTAACTAGATATCCTACTAGTCAGAGCCATTCATATTGTTTCAAACACGTCATTTTGTTTTTTGATGCTAGAGTTCAAACCAAGGACTCCCAAGTGCCATCTAATTTTAAGGTGAACTTTTTCCCTCATTTTAGCTTAGACTCTATCTTGTTTCAAATAGAATAATCTGTAAAACAAACAAACAAACAAACAAACAAACAAACAAACAAACAAACATTCTTAGGTTTGGACATGAAAAGGGAAGGATACAATTAGTTTTTGTAATTTGGACTAAATGTAGTATTACTGAATTCTCAGTAGAAAAATATAAACGTAAGTTAATTTCTCCAGAATTTGTTTACAATGATGATTAGGTGTCTGAAAAGGAACAGTTTTCCAGAAGCAGAAAAAAAAACTCAACCTCCCAAGAGATGATCTTTTATAAAGTTTAGATTTGGGGCATAAAAAATGTAATTACAGTCTTCTTTAAGAGTTTCTTGCCCCAGGACCTTTCTACCCCCACCAAATTGAATATCTGCCTTCAGCTATATATGTCATTCATGGTTGTCAATGTTACTTAATATACCTAAGAACACAAGATTCCCTGAGTTCATATGCCAGAATCAGTATTTCCTATGCCACCTTAGACCTGTTTACTTAAGTGTCCTCCCCTAGTTTTTTAATCTTTAAAATGAGGGTGATGAGAATTTTAAAAAATACTTTACTCCTAAGATGGTATGAGGTTTAAACAAAGGAATTGGCTGAATGTGTACTATGTAGTACGGACTTAGTACATGTAAGCTATTATTTGCGGTCACATCAATACTATACTGTACCCATTTTAAAACAGAGGTCAATTCCTCAGGAGACGATAGGCTTGTTAATAATCACATTCTAGTTTGAATAGATTCTTAGTACTTTCTTACACTCTGATATGACAGAATCCTGATCCTTTCGCCAACTGCCATTATATCCACAGTTCAAAATTTCAGGGGACATTTATATAAATTGTTGCAGACCTTAAAATCAGTTTTTCTCCCTGTTTCTTGACATAGGAAAAAAATGAGTTCAGAGAAGCTTAGTAAAATCATAAGTGACATAACTCAGAACTGATCCAAACCCTTAAATGACCATACAAAAGGGGGGGTCACCACTTGAGTCTCCTGTCTCCCACCTTGCTTTAGATTCCCATGGATTCCTATATTTGTTTTTAATGTTCATTTATTCTTGAGAGAGAGAGAGAGACAGAGTCTAGTGGGGGAGAGTCAGAGAGAAGGAGACAGAATCCAAAGCAGGCTCTAGGCTCTGAGCTGTCAGCACAGACCTGAGTGGAAGTTGGACGCTTTCCGGACTGAACCACACAGGTGCCCCGATGGATTTCTACTTCCACTTTGCAATAAGATTTTCATATAAAACAAAACAATGTTTTATTCTCTTCTTTCCTTTACCATATTGTTGATTCTTAATTCATGTATTCATCCATGGATTTTCTTTTTTTTTTTAAGTTTTTTAAAAAATATTTTTATTTATTTCTAGGGGAGAGAGAGAGAGAGAGAGAGAGAGACAGCGTGAGCAGGGGAGGGTCAGAGAGAGAGGGAGACACAGACTCTGAAATAGGCTCCAGGCTCTGGGCTGGCAGTCAGCACAGAGCCCGACACGGGGCTTGAACCCACGAACCGCGAGATCATGACCTAAGCGAAAGTCGGACACTTAACCGACTAAGCCACCCAGGATCCCCTATCCATGGATTTTCATCATTATTCATCAAATATGCATTGAGTATTTACTGTGCGCCAGGCAGTGTTCAAACACTGGAAATACAAAGATGAATCAGACACACTCCTTACCGTCATATAGCTCACCGTCTAGAACGGGAAAGGCACAACTGTAAACGGGTGTGATAATTGCTATTGCAGCCTCATGTGCAAGATGCTCAGTGGCTTAAATAAAAGAGTACTGAACTTTAAGGAGGGGAAGTCAAAGGTAACTTATCTGTCACTGAAGAGTCTGACTAGTAACAGGACTGTAATTCAAAGAATTGTAGAGGGGAAAAAGTGCATTATAGAAAGAGGGAAATGAATGTGCAAAGCCATAGAGGTGTGAATCAGTCAAGGGAGATTAGGTAACAATCCTGAGCACGTAACTCAGTAGATGAGAAAACAGGCTTTGAAGGCAGGGGCAGGAGCAAGGGCCAGTGAAGGAATAAGACAGCAGAGCTCATGCTTAGGGAGACATAGGGCTTGAAGTGGGAGGATCACATCCTCAGATTTGCATTTTAGGGATATCACTCTGGTTGGAACTATTGTGGGGGAACAACTGAGAGGAGAAAAGATGGACTAGAACCACATAATCGTGCCGGTGAGGGGACGCTGCAGAGACACAGGCACAAGTTTTGAAGGAGCTGATTTTAGACCACAGCCATGGAGTTGGAGGAAAGGAGAGAGATTCAATATTGACTAGGTAAAATCTCTTGAGAACATTGTTATTAGTTTAAAGGAGACAAGAAGAGGGTCAAATCTTGTGGTGAGGGAGGCAATGTCCCCTCTTCCCAGTGGATTAGTATTTGAGGGGCAAGACTGACCATGGGCCTTCTGTAAACTTACGTGGACCTGTAATTTCTGATTTCCGATGCCTTTTCTGTCCAGTGCTTTTTACCATGAGGCAGTGCCTCAACAGTCTTTTGGGAATTAGGTTCCAGGAAGTCAGCTCACTGAACATCCAAATCCTCCAATGGCTCAGGCTGGAAAAGCTGACTAATAAAATGCTGACGGTATGGAGTGTGGTGAAACTTATTTCCGAACCTGGTACCAGTTGTAGAAGCCTGCCCGCCATGGAAATATGACTCACAAGTGAGAGCATCAGAGTCAAATGACATGTCCTTACTTATTATGTCAAATGCTCTAGTAATGGGATAATCATTTAAAAAAGCAAAGAGTTGAGGGGCGCCTGGGTGGCTCAGTCAGTTGGACATGCAATTTTGGCTCAGGTCATGAATCTCACGGTCCGTGGGTTCAAGCCCCATGTTGGGCTCTGTGCTGTCACGACAGTTTGGTGTCTGTGTCTGCTTTGGATTCGGTGTCTCCCTCTATCTCTGCCCCTCCCTGGCTCACACTCTGTCTCTCTCTGAAAAAATAAACATCAAAATTTTTTTTTAAAGAAAGCAAAGAGTTGAGACAAACAGTGGACTAGATGCTACATTTGGAAATAACACAAACTTAGGGTGGGCTTTCTTAAAAGTGAGGATGCTGTCTTTAAAAATAACACAGATACTTAAATTCATTTGACAATGGTCAAATGAGCATTATCAATAGTTTGCTATATGCCAAGCAAGGTGTGAAATGTGTGATAAACTTATTTCATTTAATCTTCAAAACAACTTTCTGAGATAGATATTGTTGTTATCCTGGTTTACAGAAGCTGCACAAAAGTATATCGTTTTGTTAAAGTTATTCAGTTCTGCAAAAATTAGAACCTCATTTAGTCTTACCACTCTGATAAGCCAGTTCGCATCTGGGAATAAACCAAAATTCTTGTCTTTGCCTCAACTCTCTAGAAAAGACAAAGGAGTAACATTTGTCTTATGACTAATACTTCTCTTGTTTAATTTTTCTAATCAGATGTCTAGGATATTTCAACGTTCTTCTGGAGGAGGTCGGTTTATCAAATCTCATGTTATCAGACTGAGGTATGTATACTTAGTCTGCAACTTCAAGCCAGTATCCTCAAGAAGCACTTGATCAACATGACTGTCCAGCTCCCTCGGGCAAATCTTTACAGGAACACAGAGATTTCATAAACCCTGAGGAGTCCAGCTTGTAGTGCATAGACATTGCCCAATCAGAATAGGAAAATGAAAAGTGTTCTATGTCTGGAGGTGATGTCAGTTATTAGACACTGGAAGGGGAAGGATGGCACTGGCACTGATAAGACACCTGCTTCTCCTGCTCAGGGTTAAGTAGAATTTAGATGAGCTCTTTTTTATTATTGTCATTCTAACAATCTATTCAACAATCAGACTATGACTCTGTCTGCAATAAAGTTTTTTTTGAATGCCATTGTATTTTTGTTATTATTTCTAATACCTTTCCATTTTTATGTTTGCATGAGAGGCAGTATGCATAAATTAACCATACATTTGTTATGAGTCAAAAATAAATCATTGGAACCCACCTTGAATAGACTTTTTATATGATGTCCAAAAGGCTTAGCATTTACTGGAATAATGTATCTTGTTTTCTACCTATTTTGATGAAAAATTTTAAACTTTTTCTGAGGCTATCAATCAAAATACAAATATTTTTTAAAAATGGAGTCTGCTTCATTTCTTAATGGTAGAGTATAAATACTTGTGGTGAAGGAGACCCTGCCTTTTCTTCTCCTCTCTTCCACTTTTTGCTCCTTTCTTACATTGCTTTCTCCCTCCTTCCTTCCTCCTTTGATTCTTTATATGTTTCAAGGTTAAATTCATTCTCAGAAGGTAACTAGAGGTCTTCTAGACCTATATATTATGGTATAAATGTATATTTTTGAAACTCTTATCAAAAGATTTCCCTTAATAAGTGCTTTCTCTTATTATCCACTTACAAACCATACTTTAACTATCAAGTTCCAAATTATAAAGGACTTAACACAATAAAGGTTTGCTTCATTTCCATGACATAGTCCAAAGAGTCAGAAGTGGCAGCAGGGGACGTGGATACTAAGAGGGACTGTAGAATGGAATTGCCTACTGGATTGTCAGTGTCTGGTTGGCAAATACAGGAAGAGTGAAAGCAGGGAGGGTGGTATGGGAGGTTTTAAGGGGCCAGGCTGGACGTGGGCTACATCATTTCTGCCCACATTTCATTGTCCAGAGTTCACTAGAGTTTCAATAATGTGCAAAGGAGGCTAGGAAGTGAAAGCTAGCCCTGTGCTCAGGAGGCAAAGGTAAATGTGTTTCGTGGACAAAAAGCATTGTCTTTGCCACATCACTGCTGAAAAATGGTGTTGGTTACCATGGCTTAGAATTGTCTTGAAAAGCAAATTGTTTACGTGCATATAAAGCATGATTTCATAAACATCTTTTCCTCTCACAACCCCCTGCAGACTATGACCTAATTAAGGAGAAAGAACAATTTTTTTGAGCTATGTATCTTAGCCAGTATTTCTAGAGATAATTTACATATCTGATATACACTTATTTCATCCATTTTTAAAAATTTAGTGGGAATCTTAATAGGTAAAAGTAGTTAACAATTAGAGAGATGGCTTTATTGTTATTATCTCTGTTTATATGCTTTTTTGCTCTTTAGTCCAGATGAACAAGGTATGAACATCCTTATGGTGCTTATGTTTCAATACCCATCTACTGACAGTGCTGAGCAAATCAAGAAAAGAATTGAAAGGATTTTATACCAAAGTCTGAAGACAAAACAGTTGCCTCTGACTATAAACAAATCATCATTCACGCTCACATGTAAGTCCTTTTACCATCTTTGGGATTCCTTTGCAATCCTCTTTAGTTTTGATAAGAACTTAGGTCAATGTCTTCTCCCATTTTAAGATTTCACTACTGATATATCAATGTAAAACTAAAATAAAAATTCACTGTAAGGAAAAGTTTAATTTTGGAATTTATTTTCATATTTGATTAAGGCCTTTGCTAAGGCTTCTAAATTTTTTCCCATGCATCACGTTGGATCTTTGCAAAAGCATGAGAGGGTAGGTATTATTTTCAGCATTTTAAGGAATCTGAGACTCAAGGAAGATATAAGACAGGGGACTAGCAAGCCTTGGGGGCCAAAACCAAAGCACAGGTGTTCTGACTCCCAGAGATCTTTACAGGTCAGTTCTGGGCATGAGCATCTATAGTATCAAGGAAACCGACATCTTTACGAAGGTTTACCGCCTTTGGAAGAATCATTGGCATGATCTGTGAGGAGGTTCTTTGGATCATTTCTAACTTTAAACAATGTTTTCTTCATTTCCTCCTTTATTCCTTACAAAATAAAATCAAAAAAGTTATTTTGTTTTCCCCCCAAAGGAGAAGAAAATGAAGTCAAAATGTTAAGAAATTAAAACTACCTCACAGCAAGCTGGAATCCAAACTGAGATGCATAATCATGTGATTCAAATTATAAGTTTCAAGGTTGGGTACTGTGGCTTTTGAGTTCCTTATCCCTCCCTCCCAAACCCTAGCATCCATCTCACAAGCACTAGGTGCCCCAGTTCTGTACATTGCTCTGAGTGAATACTCCAAGGAGTAGCGATTCCTGACTTGTTACAAAAAAACAAACATTGCCCTTTGCAGCAGAAAGTCTGTTCCCCTTGAAGTATCCATAAATTTAAGAAAAAGATTATTTTAAGGTTAATGTCCCTGTTGTTAGAATTCAACAAACCGCCCTAAAATGCATTTTGAGATAGAATCCTCACACATATTAATGAAAACTTTCATGAATTAGAAATGATGAAGACTGTACTATCTACCTTAAGTATAAATCAGCTATATTCCAAAGTAAAAGATGATATTTTTCAACATTCTATAAAGGGCAATCTCAAATTAAATTTCAATTCCTGATAATATAATTGCTCCTAATGCATGATCATATATGCTAAAATAAAATATCCATCATAAAAACATGTTAAAAGGATTTTTTATAATAAAAATAATTTTTATATTTTAAAAAATAATTTTTCAGACTTCTTGGTCATGCACACTGACTTTTTACTATATGGACTGTCGCTTTAACATCAAATAATTATATTCTACAACCATATTCCATAACCAAAATTCTGCTACAAACATTTTCTCCTGCCACAAATATATCTCTTTTCAAATAAGTAAAGAGAAGTGAAATGTCCAGGAAACCTCTAGCAGTGTTTGGGGCTCAGATTCCTTCTCTTGAGGAAGTCAGTATTCCTGAGGAAATCATTATATACTTCTCTATTTTCTTTGACAAATAAACCAAACAAAACAAACAGCAAACCAAAACAAACCAACACAAAACCAAAAATACAATGAAACTGAACTTAAAAGAACATAAAGAGAAGTCTGAAGGGGAAAAGATGTCACAGAAGGGAAGCATAAAAGTGGCACGGCTGGGGTGCGGATCCCTGGACAGGCTGTATATCAGAGCTTCATGCCTCTAGTGCGCGCTGTCTGAGCAGCAACCTTCTACAATATTCACCAAGAGCAAGACTCCCCAGTGGGAATTTCTATTGTTTATAGACCAGGGACGGAAATGGGGCTGTGAGGAGTCTGTGATGCCCTTGGCTCCCTGGAGCTGCCCTTTTACACTGGCCACCAGGCATGTGCCTGACACGCATGGTCTGGCGCACCTAATACAGAGAGCACCAGCTGTATGGGAAACGGAGGTTGCACCCTGCAGTTATGCTAGAGCTCCCAAAGAAGGCAATCGGGGATAGTCATCCTTACCATTCTTTCCCAGTTTCTTTTTCAGATTTCACAGCAAAAATCAGAAAATAACAAAATGCTATCTTTTCATTTCAAAGTAAAATTATACATTTTGGACCAAATAAAATCCGAGCTATGTATAATTACGTGACTGAAAAATCTCACGCCCTCTTGAAATATGGATGCTTTGGATAATAAGCATTTCTTATAGTGATAACTTGAACAAAATCACATGAAAACAGGAACACATTCTTTGACCAACTAATTCAATTTTTGTTTATTCCAGCTATTGATAGCAAAAAGATGAGGAATCTTCTCAACAGCCGTAAGTTCCAAAATGCACCACTGTCTATTTCATAACAAGGAAAATGAATAAAAGCCACAGAGAAGTTAGAAGTAGAATTCATCAATCCTTTCTTGCTCATCTTATGTTTTTGTAAACCACCTAATGTTTAATTAGTCATTATTATTTTTTTAATGTTTATTTATTTTTGAGAGACAGAGAGAGAGATGGAGAATGAATGGGGGAGGGGCAGAGAGAGAGGGAGACACAGAATCCAAAGCAGGCTCTAGGCTCTGAGCTGTCAGCACAGAGTCCGATGTGGGGCTTGAACTCACCAGACTGTGAGATCACGACCTGAGCCGAAGTTGGACGTTTAAGTGACTGAGCCACCCAGGAGCCCCTTTGCTGAACATTTATAACATTTAAAACATTTACATTTATACATTTACACCAAATGCAATTTCAAGTTTTATGACTTGCAGGATGTAGTAAAAGAAAATTATATAGTATTCTTGATATTACACTTTCTGTATATTATATATTTCTAACATTGTATTTTGAGCATTTTTTAAAGTTTTATTTATTTATTTTGAGAGAGAGGAAGTGTGCATGCAAGTGGAAGAGGGGCAGAGAGAGAAAGAGGGTGAGAGAATCCCAAGCAGACTCCACGTTATCAGGGCAGACCCCAACGCAGGAATCTAACCCACAAACCAAGAGATCATGACCTAGATCGAGTCAGACACAACCTATGAGCCACCCAGATGCCACCTAACATTGTATTTTAATATTCTCTTCAATTATTTCTCTTTTAATATTCTCTCAAATTCAAGAGAATGTTTTTAAAGTGGTAACCGGTTAGGCTTTATCTTGTTAAATTTCTCAGTTTTCTTGCATTTTTGTTAAAATATCTGTCAGGTACATTTTCGGCCTTCTCTTAATTTCCATTATTTCAATTTCAAATAGGATTAATGGGTTATATACTTTCCCCTATAAATTCTATACACATTATTCCATTTTCTTCTAATGTTTTGTTGTAGAGGAGAAGTCTAAGGCTGTTGCATTTTTTATTTTTACATAGGGTAACTTTTTTGCTCTGAGATGAATGTAGGAAACCTTTATTCTACACTTTTTGCCAAGAGAGTTAGATAAATTATATTTTGCACTGAATTTTGACTAGGACGTTATGAATGTTTTCAATCTGTACACTATTTTTTTTTTCTTGTTCTGGAAAAATGTTGTTTCATTATACATTTGATGATTGATTTCCATTCTGATTTTTTTTTTCTCCCTCAGGAACACCAATGATTTATCTGAATTCCATTTTCTGCTCTCCATATCCATCATTAGTTACAGTTCAGGCCACTCTCCTCTTCATTCTGAACTCTTACCAATTCTGTACCCCCCCAGACCACTTATCTCAGTTGTCCGCAGTTACGTTTTCTCTCTCTTCCATGTGGACTTCGTATCCTCTATGTATCCCCGTGATTTCTAGAATTTTATTTGATTACCGACAGCTCTTTTGTTATGTGTACTCTTCTCACAGCATATTTTCCCTCTCATGTTTGGCTGTTTTGTTACATTAAGATCATGTTTTCTTCAACAGTTTGGCTGATAACAAACACATTTCCTAAAATTTTTTGTGGAAAATAACTCATAAATATGTGTGTCTTCTGAGTTTACATATCATCTGGTTTGGGGGTCTCTAATCATGCTATACAGTAAGATTCAGGCTTAAGGTTTGATCTTACAAGCAGAATTTGTGAAAAGTACATCAATCTTCCCCTTTGCACCAACAAATGTAGCATTCACTGATGCGTGCTCTTCTTTCACTGCCTAAATGCTTCTTATGAGTCATCTTAGCCTATCCTTGGTGCTGTAACTAAATATTATAGACTGAGTAGTTTATAAACAGCAGAAATTTATTGGTCACAATTCTGGAGGCTGGAAGTGTGAGATCAGGGTGCCAGAGAGGTCCAGTGGGTGCTCTCTTCCAACTCACAGGTTTAAAGTATCATCATGTCATGAGCAGAGGGGCTAGAGATCTCTCTGGAGACTCTCACAAAGCACTAATCCCATTCATAGGCTCCACCTTCATGACTTAAGCACCTTCTAAAGACCGCACCTAGTAATACTATCACCTCTAAGGGTTAGGATTTTGACATTAATTTGAGGGGTTCACATTCAGACCACTGAATGAGGTAACTATATTTTCATGGAACTTCTCATCTTTCCTGTATCTCTCCATAGGACGGTGTGCCAGGAAATGTGGCTTCTGCATACATGCATAGGAAGAAAAGAGTTTATGAGTCACAGGGGGATGGTTTAAACTATAGTTCCTGTCTGGCTGGGAAAAAGTTCAGTGCAGCTTAATTTCCTGTGTTGGAGAGTCCCACAGCAGGGAGATGATGGCTTTGTCATGTTACCAGGATTCTCCACGTGGTTCTGGTTCACAAGCTAGAGCTGGGGCGGTCCAAGAAGTTGCTTTCAAACCCCACTGGCTATTGCCATTTCTAACATATTCTGCAATATGAGGATGACACTTAGCAGAGAGAGAGTTGTGAAAATTAGAGAAATATATGTAACACTACATAAAGGGCCTGGCTCACAACTGGTAGATAGTACTTATGTTAGCATTACTTCCCTGCATAATTTAAGAGGAAATTGGGACAGAAGGTATCTATTAGGCATTACCAATATATTAGCCTAGAAATCCCATCTATTTAATTTTATAGTCACCTTCAACTGGAGCTATTTAACTCTGAGAGAATTATGATGAATCTATAAATATGATTTCAGGCATCTATTTTTAACCTGTTTCTGAAAAAAATTCCTTTTTGCAAAAAACTAGTATTTTTAATAAGAATATAAATAATTAAAAAGTACATTAATAGGGGCAGCTGGCTGGCTCAGTTGGTAAAACATGTGACTCTTGATCTTGGAGTCATGAGTTTGACTTTTATACCAACTTAGGTATAAAGCTTATTAAAATTAAAAAAGAAAGATATATTAATAAAGTATATCAATATGCTTTCCAGTATTATTTAAGGTGGATTTAAACTATAACAAATTGAGTGTTTGTTGTCAGGGAATCTGATTTTTAAAAAATTTTTTCAATGTTTATTTTTGAGAGAGAGACAGAGAGAGAGAGAAGCGAGCACGAGTGAGAGAGAGGCAGAGAGAGAGGGAGACAGAGAATCTGATGCAGGCTCCAGGTTCTGAGGTGTCAGCACAGAGCCTGATGCAGGGCTCAAATTCATGAACCATGAGATCATGACCTGAGTCAAAGTCAGATGCACTCAACCCACTGAGCCACTCAGGTGCCCCTGAATTTGTTTTTAAAAAACTAATCTTTTAAATTTTAGAAAACCAAAAAAGGCATTATTGTTCAAGACTGTTTAAATTCAGGGCTTGCAAAGACAATCTATAAATGCATGTCAAGGGAGAATCATGACCTGCATTCAGTACTGGGCTTTCTCTCAGGAGCAAGAACACAAGCTTTGATGTAGATCCTCCTAATTTTATGTCTAACTCTATCACTTACCAGCTGGGCAAACCCTAGCAATTTAGGTTCTCTCTCCAAGACTCAAGTTTCCTCATCTGAAAAGTGGGTTGCTATAAATAAATCTAAACCACGTAACAGAGCGTCTATATATTTTTGATGCTCAATAAATTTTTTATCTACATCTCTATGTATCCATCCATATATACTTAATATAAGAGACAGAAGTTAATTCCTAGACTTAACTTAATTCCTTGACGTATTAGTAACTATTTCTTCAGGAAACCTCAATAGGATCAGAAAGACTCCTATAGATTAATCTCAGACACTGAGTACTACAAAAGGGTCAAAGAACAGTAGGCACATGTACCCAATGTTTATAGCAGCACTATCGACAATAGCCAAAGTATGGAAAGAACCCAAATGTTCATCAACGGATGAATGGATAAAGAAGATGTAGTATATGGACTATGTAATATGGAATATTACCAGGTGATCAAAAAGAATGAAACCTTGCCATTTGTAACAATGTGGATTGAGCTAGACTGTATTATGCTAAGTGAAATAAGTCAGTGAGAGAAAGACAAATCTCATATGATTTTGCTCATATGTCGAATTTAAGATATAAAGCAGATGAACATAAGGGGAGGGAAGCAAAAATAAGATAAAAACAGGGAGACAAACCATAAGAGATTCCTAAATACAGATAACAAACTGAGGGTTGCTGGAAGGGGTATGGGCTAAATGGGCAAAGAGCATTGAGGAGGACACTTACTGGAATGAGCCCTGGGTGTTGCATGTAAGCGATGAATCACTAAATTCTGTTCCTGAAACCATTATTACACCATATGTTAACTAACTTAGATTTAAATTAAAAAAACAAAGAAACAAAAGAAGAGCAGGCACAATAACCTGCCGAAGAATCTGCAACCAGTGCAAATCAGGATATGATTTTTTTTTTCTCTTCCTTTTCATGAAAACAAGTTAACATAAATTTCTGTGACAGGCTGCGGAATACGGATGACATCTTCAAACATGCCTTTACCAGCGTCCTCTTCTACTGAAAGGATTGTCCAAGGGAGGGAAACAGCCATGGAAGGGGAGTGGCCATGGCAGGCCAGCCTCCAGCTCATAGGTTCGGGCCACCAGTGCGGAGCCAGCCTCATCAGTAACACATGGCTGCTGACAGCAGCTCACTGCTTCCGCAAGTAGGTTCAGCTGTTGTGAGTCTGTTCCCAGTGCAATTTCGTGTAATTGCATAATGCATTATACTGTCGTGAAGGAAAATGCAGTGTACTTTGAAGACAATATCGTAATTATCCAAATCGCTTTTAAATTTTTATAAGTGTATTTTTTTATAGAAATAACGTAATTTAAAAAACTGTGTTTAAGACAAATCTTCATACCTTTATGTTCATGAAAAATTATCCCAACCTTTGTGAACCAGTGTGGATGGGGAAAAAGTTCTTGACAACATGTCAGGAGCCCCAGGCCATCTCTCTCTGACACTAACCAGCTGGATATATCACATACCTGGGCAAGCCATTTAACTTCCGAGTTTCAGTGTCCTTATCCATAAGGCATGGATTGAACTGGGCCTTTTAAATGAGGTCTCCTTTCTGGCAGACAGTGCATGGAGTAATAGGGTATTCCTTAATTTTTTTTTAATGTTTGTTTATTTGAGAGAGAGAGAATCTCAAGCAGGCTCCATGCTGACAGCATGGAGTCTGATGTGGGCCTTGAACTCACAAACCTTGGGATGATGATCTGAGCCAAAATCAAGAATCAATCACTTAACCAACTGAGCCACTCAGGTCTCCAGGGATAGGATGTCTTTATTTGATCTACTCAGTTAGTTTATGAGTTCCTTAAGGACCGACATCACATACGTCTTCTTATCTCCCAGAATTCTAGTTTTCAAAAGAAGGCTTCAGCCCTAAGATTTCTGTATCAAATTAAACTTTCCTTTAAAGTATAAATAAGTAAAATAGCCTTCCTCATCTCCGGCCTCACCATGTCCCTCCTCCTCTCCCTCCCTACTCCTATACCCACCAGGCCTGCTCATCCCTGAGGCAGCACAGAGTACTTTGAAATCACTGATCTTTCTGGTTTTTCACTAAGAAGTTTATGATTCACCAACACAGTAATCCTGCATGAACGAGGAAATCCCCTTTATGAATTCTCCTCTGTGTGATTTCCTTCTACATAAATTTCCTTTACATAGAGAATTTCAAGTTTCTATATACAGTATTTCTAGTCATTCCTTACAGGATAATTAGAAAAAGAGGGAACTGGGCTTTGGGGATGAATAGGGAGTAAAGAGATAATAGAACTAGATTGAATTTGCTTGTCATGTAAGCTTGTGGGAGAGAAAAACTTCTGCGTGAAGAGAGAGCCTGAAAGAGGGACTGAGCAGGCCAGATCAAAGGGTGGCAGGGGTGTGTGTGTAGGGGGAGGGATTGGGGGTCAGGAGAGAACCTTTAACAGCCTGACATTAGGTAAATCTGCTTAGCCCTTGAATATCGGGGCTGTGTGTGGGTGGAAGGCGGAAAAACAAACCTGTGTACACATGAGGGTTTGTGAAGCAGGCCAGATCATACTTTGTCCCAAAGATCACGGTAAGACCCAGAAACAAGAGCCAACAAGTGAGTCATAAAGTCAGAATAGATGGAGTATCTGATACACAGGGAAAATGCCTCCTAGTGTCCATATTACCCAAAACAAATCAAAATGAATTTCTGCACATTTAATTGAAATTATAGAAGAAAGGGAATCTGAAGAGTTCGTAATGAACAATGAATTAAAAGATTGGCAATTAATTACAAAATACCCATTAGTATTATTAATCCAAACAAAGCATGGAAATTTCAAAATATCTTTAGGGGCTTTTGTACTTTCATTTGTCTCATTAATATTTTAATCTCTCTGCCATGAGGCCAGAAACTGCAAATTCTCTCACCAGAGAGATTTTTCAGGAGCATAATCCCAACAGGTGGGGGAAATGCAGTCTCCATCTCTTTTAGACGACACAGGTAAGCATCACAAACCTTACCCTGTGATTTTTTGCAGAAATAAAGACCCAAGTCAATGGATTGTTACTTTTGGTACAACTATTACCCCACCTGCAGTGCAACGAAGCCTGGGGAAAATTATCCTTCATGAAAATTACCACAGAGAAACAAATGAAAATGACATTGCTTTGGCTCAGCTTACCACCCGAGTTGAGTTTTCAAATATAGTCCAGAGAGTTTGCCTCCCAGATTCATCTATAAAGCTGCCACCTAAAACAAGTGTGTTTGTCACAGGTTTTGGATCCATTGTAGATGATGGTGAGTGATTCAACCTAATACACACATTCATTTTGAGCTCTAACAAACTGTCTAGGGAATCTCTCTTTAGACTTTTCATAAAAATAATGTTGATGCTTCCAATGTGTACAGGCCAGAGCAGAACAGGAATCTGTAGGTTAAAAAGCAGAAGGAATCAGGTCCCTCTCCTTAAATTCACAATTAATTGGAGCAATGATGAAAAAGGGGTGAGGCTAATTGCGAAGAGTATATCCGACTATTTTAGGTGCTACAAGGGACAAAATACTATGGGACTATAAGGGAGTAAATGATTCTGAATTGTATATTTCCCAATGTGGAAACTCCTAGTTAGCATATACTTCAGATCACAATCTTACTGATAACATTTTTCTTTTCTCTTTTCTTTTCTTTTTTTTCTTCCTTCCTTCCTTCCTTCCTTCCTTCCTTTCTTTCTTTCTTTCTTCTTTCTTTCTTTCTTTCTTTCTTTCTTTCTTTCTTTCTTGTCTAAGTACTTCCTCATTTAATGGGGATTTATGATGACCATAAACATAAAAGTGTTTTGTGAATGTTTTGAGAATTTTTCACTTTGATTACTAAATTTAACATACATTTCTTTTCATCTATCTCACCTCCTGGTTGGCTCAAAAAGATGAGTTCTAAAATTTTATAAATCAAAGACCAGAATTTAAGATTTCTAGCTACCAGTTCATTCCACTCTAAAAAGAGAGATTAAATGAATGTTTTAAAATGGGAAATTTTAAACTCCTGATTTTAGCTCAGGTCATGGTCTCCTGGTTCCTGGGTTTGAGCCCTGTGTCTGGTTCTGTGCTGAGAGCACAGAGCCTGCTAGGATTCTCTCTCTCTCCTTCCCTCCTCACACACACACACTCTCTTTCTCTCAAAATAAACTTAAAAAACAGAATAAAATGGGAAATAAATGTTTAGGTTTCTGTCAAAGATAGCCTGAAAAAAAGTAAGAGACAAAAGCTAATATATATTAAAAATTTTTTAATGTTTATTTATTTTTGAGAGAGACAGAGACAGAGAGCAAAGGAGGAGCAGAGAGGGGGAAACACCGAGTCCCAAGCAGGCTCCAGGCTCTGAGCTGTCAGCACAGCACCTGACGCAGGCGTTCAAACCCATGAACTGTGAGATCATGACCTAAGCCAAAGTCAGACACTTAACCAGCTAAGCCACACAGGCGATCCTCCTAATATATATTTAAATCTGGCTTTTATTTTCTTGATAGAAATTGATTATATAAGAAATTTCCAAATGCCCCATGTATCTCCAACACGACTTTGTGGGATGTTATGTCTCCTTTTGTGTTCTCTTCCCTTATCACTAGTGTAAGTCTATTCACTAGCAGCTTCAATCTGGAGGCATATGCTCTTTACCTTCTTTTCCTAAACTCCAGTCTTGCCCTGTACTGGCATCACATTGATGGCATATTGTGGGCATTGGGTCTGTTTCCCACGCTTTAAGCCACCTCTAAATAATACACTATAGCACAGAGTAGGGAACATAGCTCTGTGCAGCTCATGTACTGGTTTTTACATGAATATCTTTCAGAAAATCAATATGCTTCCCCGAAGTACATTAGTTGGTCAAGATGAGTGTGATGAACCCTCTCCTCATGAAAAAAAAAAAAGTGTATACACACACTATTACATGTAGGTGTAAGGATTTCTAATGGTTTGAAGACTCACAGAGATGGTATAATATTGGGGTATGCCTATGTATGGTTCCTTGAATTTAGACATTTGTGATACAGAACATAAATTAGACAATAATTAATGTTAATAAAATAATCTTTTTTGTGCTTTTGTTCCTAGGAATATACAACACATATATATTCCATGTCTTAGACATAGTTATATTCAAAGAACATATTTTTTGCTTGTGTGTATGTGTTTGTATAATAGGACCCACGCAAAACAAACTTCGGCAAGCCAGGGTGGAAACCATAAGCACGGATGTGTGTAACAGAAAGGATGTATATGATGGCCTGATAACTTCAGGAATGTTATGTGCTGGATTCATGGAAGGAAAAGTAGATGCATGTAAGGTAAGACCAAAGTCAAGTTCAAAACTTTGAAAAATAAATTTCCATTAGCTATTTCTAAATTTGGCATACATTTCCCCTAGGAGAAAAAAGAAGTCATCTATTTGACCAAGAATTCAGTTTATTTAATAATTATAATTTAAAAAGTTCTTATATTAAGTGCTTACTGTATGTCAAGTCAAGTGCTTATTTCATTTAAAATAGTGAAATCAAAGAGGTACTATTATTACACCTATTTCACAAATTGGGAGATTAAAGTCTATTGCTCCCTATTTCTGGTTCAAACAATCACTCTTCTGTTCTATTGTTATTTTCTTAAACAAAATTGGAAACAAAAGACAGAGAAACCTCTCCTCTGAAGACCACCTTATTCATCTCTGGCATCATCTCTCATGTATCTTGGTTTCATTTCCTGACCTCCAAGTCTCTCTGTCCCTCTCACAATTTAATGACATTGACACCTGAAAGGGGCTTCCTGTCCATCCGAGGCCTGCATTATAAACACAGACCCATTTTAAATGCTAGATTTTTAGTTCCTAGGCCTCCTACTCCCATCCACCTCCACTTCTCAGCCACATTTCTAGGGTCACATCTTGAGCCTTGTTTCATCTCTAAAAACACTAATTCCCCAAATCTTCCTATATAACGTCCTGCCTACATTTCAATCTATTCCTGCTCCCTTGGCCATTCCCTCTATGCTATACCCCTGTCTGCCTGTCCTCACTCCCCAACTTACACAGCCTACACAAATGTACATTGTGTTCTTTGTTTTATCTTTCCCTTTACCTTCTATCGCCATCCAATAGACAATTTATTTTATTTAGATGGGTTATTGTCTGTCTCTCCCACTAAATGAGAATATAAACTTCATGAAGGCACAGATTTTTGGGGGTCTATTTGATTTACTACTGTATTACCAACATCTGAATCAGTGCCTGGCACAGATATTTGTTGGCCTAATAAAATATCACTTCAACTTCATTAAGACCTGTCTCTTCTCTGCTTTATCACATTCCATTTATCCTTTCTTCCATTGTCCACTTGTCCAACTTAGATTTCACTATTAATCATTTTATGAACACTTTTGCTAATATCCCAAGTTCTCTCATTGATCTGTCTTTTCAGTGTTTCTGTCTGACCAAGTCCCAAAACTGGAAGAACTCAACTACCTACTCTCTCTCTCTCTCTCTCTCTCTCTCTGCTGCATCAAGGAAATCAAATGCTCCTGGAAAAAATACAACAGAACACAATGGTTCCACTATAGGTTTCAGATAACAAAAGTGATAATCTTACTATTTTTCTTTCTTTTTTTTTTTCCAAATCTACCTTTCTCTGAACTTACTCAACATTTTCCACTTTCTAAAACTTCTGGGTTTTATTTTCTAACTTTTTATTTTCAACTGATGACTTTGCTTCCCAGTTTTCAAAGAAAAATAGAAATCATAAGTGGAGAATTTCCTCATCTTCCAACACCATGAACGCAGACCTGCCTTCACCTAAACCCACAGTTAATATAGTTAACATTTCTCTTGTATCTAGATTCTTCTCTACTCCTATCTCTCAAGTTAGGTGGAAAAAAACCTCCAACTTTTTCTTGACCCATAATGCCTCCAGCTAGCACCACGCCTTATCTCTTTACCATGAAATATTTGGGAAAATGTCTATATCCATTGTCTCAGTTTTCTCACCTCTCACTACCTCTTCAAACCATTTCAATACGGTTTCTGCCCTTTCACTTCAAATTGCTCTTCCTGAGGTTTCCACTAACCCACCTCCAATAAGAGTATTTTTGTCCTATTCCTTTTTTTTCCCGCACCTCTTAGCACCATTCAATTATGGTTACCACTCCCTCTTTCATGTCTTCTTTGGCTTGTAATGATTTTCATTTTATATCTCTGCTTCTTCTCTGTTTCCTTTTCAGGTTCATTCTCTTAATCTCAGCCATTAAATTTTGATCTATTCTCTGCCTGCTCCTCTTTTTCCTCTATACTTTCTCCCTAGAGGATCTGATTTTCCTCTTTAGCTTCAAATATCATCCTTTGACAGATGATTCATTAATTTATATGTTAGCCCCAAGCTCCCCTTTGATCTTCGGACTTATGTATTCAACTCCTACTTGACAACTCCCCCTGGATATTTCAAAGATATCTCAAATTCAAAATGTTGCACCTGACTTTGTTCTTTTCCCCTCCCCTGATTCTCTTCCTTTATTTTGTCTCTGTGAATGGCATCTGTTGTCATTCTGTTAAGCCAGAAAACTAGAAGGCATTCTAGCTTTCTTTCCTTACCCCATACCCAACAGATTACCTAATTCCATGGATTTTACCTCCCTTTCCCCACTTTTTCCTCACACTACCCTATCTAAAGGAATTAGTCATCTAGCTGATTTCCTTATATTCATCCATATGCTCTTTTAGTCCATTTGTCAAATGACAGCCAGGAAGATTTCTAACGAGATGCTAACCTGATCTTGTCAACCTCCTTCTTAAAACACTTCAGTGGCTTACCTGCAGTCTTAAGATAGAAAACGTAACTTCTAACTTCTAAGCAAGACCCTCAGCGTTTGTCCAGGACTAGTTTCCCTGACCTTTGCAGCCTCATCACAGTCACTTGCCCCTTTGCTGTCTTCTCTTCAGTCCTCCTTTTTATCCCCCCTCCCCTACCCCGGGCTCCTGCGTGTGCCAGGCTTCTTCATGTCACAGAGCACTTGCAGTACTGTTCCCTTTGCCTAAAACATGTTATATTCCCACCTTCCTTTTCATGGTCAGCTCAATTACATCTCATCATGGAAAACTTTCCTGATCTCCATGACCAGTCAAACTCCCCTATGTATGTTTCCATAGCACTTATCATAGTTGTCACTTTGCATTGATTTGTGAGCTTGTTTAATAGTGTCTTTTTAAACATCTATTTACTTTTGAGAGACAGAGCATGAGTGGGGGAGGGGCAGAGAACGAGGGAGACACAGAATCTGAAGCAGACTCCAGGCTCTGAGCCCAGGACACATAGTTGGAGCTGAATAAGTAGTTGATAAAAGAATGAATGATTGAGGTAGAAGAAGCACAGAAAGATTACATATTTTAGCCTAAGTCACATAGGCAGTAATTAATAGAGTTAGTCCTGAAATGTGGGCAGTTTAAATAGCAAGACCACACTTTTAACCTGTGCATGTGTATCTGTTTATGTACTTAACTGTCCTTATTCCAAAACAGATTTAGTGGTGTGTATATAAAATTCAGCAAGAATAATTAGAATTAGGTGCATGAAAACCAAGGAGACCAAGAATCAGTCTATAACATAGAGTCTAGCTAACAATATTCAGAGATCATCAAAACTTTCCACCTATGCCCATAAATACTAAATTCATATTTAATATTTTTTATATATACTTACTAACCCATACATAAAATGTTTAATGAAACTAGCAAAGGGGCACGGGGGTGGCTTAACTGGTTAAGCATTCGACTTTTGATTTTGGCTCAGGTCATGATCTCTTCGTTCATGATTTTGAGCCCTGCATTGGACTCCATGCTGACAGTATGGTGCCTGCTTGGGACTCTATCCCTCTCTCTCTGCCCCTCCCCAACTTGTGCCAGCTCTCTCTCTCTCTCTCTCTTAAAATAAACTTTAGAAAAAACTAGCAAAAAAAAAATCCAAGAATGCTAAACCAGAAATAATGTAACCATTTCATGTGAATGAGTATTAGCCTTTCTAGAAAACAATGCACTTTAAAGTTAAGGACAAAATTTTAACTCAAATTCAGAGGAATATTATATAATCTATCTTCAGTCTGGTTTCATGTTCTGTATGCCAGTTTCCTTTTTGTCTGTGGAATGACAGAAATGGCCTTGCTCCTGAGTTTATAATATTAATATTAAATAATTTTGTTTTTTCTCAAGGGCGATTCTGGTGGACCTCTGGTTTATGATAATCATGACATCTGGTACTTAGTTGGTATAGTAAGTTGGGGACAATCGTGTGCTCTTCCCAAAAAACCTGGTGTCTATACAAGAGTGACTCAGTATCGAGAATGGATTGCCTCAAAGACTGGTNTCTGCCCGGTGAGGACACGCCTGGAAGCCAGCCACGTGTGATGTGGAAGAGGCCTCACCAGACCCTGGTTGTGTGGCTCCCACTCTTGGGCTCCCAGCCTCTGGAACATCTCGTCCAGGGCGTAGCGCAAGACATATGAAGCTGAAATGCCTGCATATTGTATATTATTTATATTCATGCAGTTTGGATCAATGATTTTTCTGGATGGGAAGAAATCCTTTGATTCAGACTGATGTAATATCCTGGAGTGGTCTTTGCACACAAGTGACTGAACTCTTTCTCTACACTGAGGGAAGAAGACAGAGCAAATGGCAATAGCACCAATTCCTCACAAAGGAAACTGTTTGTGATACTTATTAGTAAGAGGAATATTTATAATGATTTCCCCCATTGGAAGACAAGGAACATCATTTTTCACAGGCTATGATGAGCTTCCAGGACTGCCAAAAACTTACTCAGATAATAACCAGGAGCACCTGTGACTCCCGTATCAAACAGCTGTCTTCCCTGAGAATTCAGAGCTTCAGCCGTGAAAGACTGACAGCTGGATATTAACTGGCTAGAATGGAGAAGCATGGAATCACAATAGAAGTTGAACTCTATCCTGGGTTTATAAATAATAATACAAAGCATTATCATTAACAAGAAGACCTGTGATTTAGAAGATATTTGGGTGTACCTGAACTTGCTGTTAATATTGTTACATACACAAGGACTAGCTTCAGGATAAAAGTGGTATTACAAAGAAGCATTGCTGATCTATTTGTTAACAGAATTTTGCCATCCATATATCAATTGAAGTTAGGCCAGAAAGAAGAAAAAGAAAAATCTTGGGAGCATTTTTCCATGTGTACAAGGAGGATGAAAAGAACTGATGGGATATAGGCTAGTTGAGTTGCTTTCAAATGATTAAGAGCAAGAAAAACACTCCTTAGATTTTTGGTGGAATGAGCTATCCAAATATTTATTTAGAAATATGTACATCAGCGTATGGTAACTGGTGCTTTTGTGAGTCTTCAGCTCTCTGTCAAGTCAGATATCTATCAGGTTGGGAGAACTGATTTGTGTAAGCACTTAGGACAGTGCCTCACATATATTAGGTACTATGTGGATATTTCCTATATGTGGAGGAAAGGAATTTCTCCATGACTTTTAAGATAAATTAACTTTTTCAAATGAGTGAATGGTTTTGGGTCTTAAATACAGCCTAGAGTCTAATGGCAGAGAGCACAGATTTTGGAACCAGGCTGCCCAGGCTTAAATGTTGGCTTTGCCACGTATGAACTGTGTGTCCTATTGCATGTTTCTTAACATCTCTATGCATTAGCACTTTCATCTCTACAATTAGAATAAAAATAGTACCTACCTCATATGGTTGTTATGAGGATTAAATGCATTAGTAAAAGGAAAACACTTGGAACAGTTTTTGCATACAGTAGTCTCTCATTATGAACTAGCTACTATTAATTATTATTAATGTGCTTTAAACTCAGTAAAACAGTATACTTTTTGAAAGCAGTCCCTGCTTTAAAATCATGTCATTGATTTCAGAAGGCTTAAATTACACTGTAAAATGGAAAAACCCAAGTGATCTATTTAGGACTATGTCTGCTTATAGACACAGTTGTAGGGAGTGTGGTCATCAGACACCAGGGTTGGGGCTACAGAGATGCAGCAGTATGCATCTTCAGGGCTCAGATGTACGGCCAAAAGTGCTAGATTTCTTGTCCTCATGTATCAGAGAAAAATCTAGCCTTTCTATTTCTTTAATGACAAAGTTTTGTTGATTTACATGTATGTATGTTGATCTGCAATATATGTAAACAAGATAAATATAACTTAAAAATTTTTCTAGTTATCATTCACATCTTAATATTAACATAAATAAACACAAAAGGGTCATCCATGGACACTCTCTGTTTAAAAGGAAAAGGTCACCAAATTTCTGAGTTAATAATGACTAATAAGTAAATATCAATAGAAGAAGCAGAATAAAGACTTAAATGTTTATACTTCCTTCTATGCAGAGAAACAGAAGCTTTCTGGAGAATATTTAGCATATTTAAGACAGATTTGATTGATGATAGACCTTTTTATATTAAAGCTAAACAGTCTTTCGTAGAAACAAGAAACAAATCTGTCTACAAAATCAATAAATTCCTACTGTATAGGTTCTTTAACAATGAATATATGCTTTTGTGTAACTATATTTACATTTCATAGGATTGATAGCTTTTTTCATTGAAGTGTCTGTGAAACCGTACACGAATTTAAATGATTCAATGCTCAGTTCAATTTAATTCAATGACATTTTAACACAAATGAGAGGCATAAATACAAAAGACCATAAGTAAATCTGAAAAATGGAAAAGGGGATTTTTAAAACAGGATTTATATGTCTTATTTTTAATTTGATACCTGACCTGTTGAGTGGTGTTATAGGAATCATGCAATATCTTTTACCTCATATTTTCCATCTACCAAAAGGGACATTAACTATCTACCTCATGGCATTGTTGTGAGGCTTTCCTGTTGAATAATAAGTTGAAAGGTCAAAGAATGTTTAAAGCCTGCTAAACAAATGCTAAAAGTGTGTTATTGTAAACTGTTATCAGTATAGATGATGATGCAAATACATTAAGATTGTTAAAAAGGGCTTTTTTAAATAGTGTTGACATTTTTATTGATCATTAGTATCATCTTGTGAATTTTGCAAAAATATTGTGGTTAAAAAAAACAAAAACAAACAAACCTGGGTTTTGCCTCCTGTGTTGTAAATGTTATAGTAATACTCACATCTTAAAACAAACAAACAAACAAACAAACAAACACTACTAAAATTTGCTTGACGTATTGCTTTAGAAGACAGGTCAAATCCTTTAAAGTGACAGTAAACAATACAGTATATAATCCCTGTGGAATCCTGATGGAATTTGGGGTGCCATGAGAATTAAAGGGTTAGTTTTTAATGGTAGAACAAGAGTGGACCAAAATTTTTGCGATGTTTAACCATCTCTCAATGAAATTCACAACTCAACAATAAGAGTAAAAGTATATCAATGGGAATCTACCCTTTTCAACTGAATAAATCTGTCACTTTGTTAATATGTTTGAGGGCAAGGGATGTATTTAAGGCATTCCTTCATGCACTCATGAAAATGAAACATAAACTTGTTACAAATGACTGGAACCCTTGTAGCCAGGCCAGTCTTTCTCCCCCTACTCTCATCTGACTTATGTGGGTGTCACTAGCCAGGAACATTACAGTTCTAGAAGTCACTGGGATTAGATTGCTGCCAAG